>NC_142023.1:7949831-7992331 GCF_049901735.1 Notechis scutatus
GTGGACATTCCAATGGCCTGGGTTCAAATCCAGAGAGGAAATTGATCCATGGGGACTTAGCCGCATCCTAATGCTATAGCAGATCATGTTGCTGGCTAATAACCCTTGGATTTCTGTAGTTCAAAACACGTGAAAATAAATATTTGAGAGCACTACACGCTCCAAAGAAATGGTTGGGTGTTGAGGATTACCTGTGTGGTATCTCTGTTAGAGCATTTAATCAGTGGAACCACTTGCCTCCAGAAGTTGTGAATGCTCCAACAGTGGAAGTTTTTTAAAAAGATGTTGGATAACCATTTGTCTGAAGTGGTGTAGGGTTTCCTGCCTAGGCAGGGGGTTGGACTGGAAGACCTCCACGGTCCCTTCCAACTCTGTTACTCAATTCTGACCATCTACCCAGCTTCTCCTGAAACATCTCCAGCAGAAAAGATGTTCAACCTTAAGCGAGTTTTGATTCAAGTCAGAACTCAATCACGGTTACAACTTTGAAAGAGTAGTAGCTCCTGTATATCTCCTCTCTTGAGTTTCTCCTCTTCCCCCCCTCAATTCTTCTCCTTTAATGACTGGGAGTAGGAGCGTCTTGAGTAGCTCCTCCCTATGAGCCACTTCTGGAAACCCTTGATCAGAATATGTAAGACAAGGGAGTTGGAAGGGATCTTCTACTCCAACTCCCTACTGAAGCAGGATATCCTATCCCATTCCGGACAAACGGTCGTCCAACCTCTTCTTCAAAACCACAACTTCTGAAAGCACCCAGTTCCTTTCATCCAAGATAGCGCTACTTTGACCCACCTTGGGATAAGAGGGAGAGGAGGGGTGAAAATCACTCAGGCTTTGCAAGGTGGTGTCGTTCTAGTTTGAAGGCTAGATCGAAAGCTTAGGAACCAGGGAGAGAACCAAACAATAGATATCAAATGGCGGGACGACTATCTAAACAGGAATTCCTTCCTGCCATTGTGAGATAAAAAAAATAGCGGGGCTTCGTTCTAGTCTCCTCTGCCAAGTGACTCTTCCTTCCTGGATTCTTTGAAAACAAGGGGGGGAAAAAACCCAGAGACCGTTGGAAAATGAGGGATCCTGGTTTATAGCATCTAGTTGACAGCTGATCTTGAAGAGCCCAACAGGATTGAATCTTGTTAATTATTAGATGGGGGGAAGAGACTCAAGGAATTTCAGAAAACATCAGTATAGGAGAATTGAAGAAAAAAAAACATCCAGGAAAACGGAACGGTCTACATTTTCCATATTGTTGTGAAAATACACCAGCATGGATAGAACATAGAATAATAGGGTTGGAAAGGAGACCTTGGAGGTCATCTAGTCCAGGGGTTGCCAACCTTTTGGACCTCAGGGACCACCAAACTCATAATTTTAAACCCTTTTTTTGGGAAAAATCCCCCAAAAAGTCTGCAGGAAAATTCCCCAACCTATTTTCCTACCGATCGATCATTCTTTATTTGGGATTGCAGGATCCAGCTCCGTTTTCAGGGGGAGAGACAGAGAGAGAGAGAGAGAGACTTTTGGCTTCATGCAAGGAAAGCAGCAGAAGTCTTTCTTTCTCTCCCTCAAATTCTGCCAGAAATGAGTCTTTGCCAGTGCAGCCTCTTGGAGCAGGAGGCCTTGCAGGGTCCCAAAGACTCATTTCTGGCGGAGTTTGGGGGAGAGAAAGAAAGACTTCTGCTGCTTCCCTTGTGTGCAGCCAAAAGCAGAAGAAGAAAAAAGCGGAAAGCAGCAGCCCGGTGGCCAGGCCAGGCGCGTGGGGCAAGAATTGGGCATGGCTAGTCTAGAGAAAAGAACAACTAGGGGTGACATGATAGCAGGATTCCAGTAGTTGAGGGGCTGTCCCCAAAGAAGAGGGAGTCAAGCTATTCTCCAAAGCACCTTCAGAAGGCAGGACAAGAAGCAATGGATGGAAACTAATCAAGGAGAGAAGCAACCTGGAATTAAAACTTCCTAAAACTTCCTAACAGTGAGGACAATTAACCAGTGGAAGAGCTTGCCACCAGAAGTTCAGTGCTTCATCACTGGAGGTTTTTAAGAAAAGACCGGACAGCCATTTGTCTGAAAATTGTATAGGGTCTCCTGCTTGAGCAGGGGGTTGGACTAGAAGACCTCCAAGGTCCCTTCCAGCCCCATTCTGATTGATTGACCTCCTGCTGAAATAAAACCCGGCAGGATGACAGAGGACATCCGATGATGGATGTTTTTCTCCCGCTAGGAATTTCCCCACCATCTCTCTCTCCCTCTCTCTCTCTCTCTCTCTCTCTCCCTCCCCCTCCCCTCTCTCTCTCTCTCCCTCTCTCTCTCTCTCTCTCTCTCTCTCTCTCTCTCTCTTCTCTCTCTCTCTCTCTTTCTCTCTCTCTCTCTCTCTCTCTCTCTCTCTCTCTCTCTCTCTCTCTCTCTCTCTCTCTCTCTCTCTCTCTCTCTCTCTCTCTTCTCTCTCTCTCTCTCTCTCTCTCTCCCTCTCTCTCTCTCTCTCTCTCTCTCTCTCTCTCTCTCTCTCTCTCTCTCATTACATGCTTGACTGTTTTTGGTCTCAATAAAACCAGGACTCTTAGGAGTTAAGTATGTGCAGTGGGCGGTCCAGGCGTTCCTGATGTCACGCCAAAGAATGAAGGAAGGCCTTTGTTGGCAATTCAAGCTTTGCAAATCAAGCGTCTGCCTCCCCTCCCTGGACGGACAGATTGGGGAAATTTAGGAGCCTTTGCTCCAAGTAACTTCTCTCTCTCTCTCTTTCTCTCTCTCTCTCCCTCCCTCCATTTCCCCTCCTCCTCTTTTTCTTTTTTTTTTTCTTTCCCTTTTGAAAAAGCCAACTTCTCTCTTTTCTTTTCTGCCGGAGTTGCTTAAGGAAGCCTTTAAGAATGCAAAGCGAAGGAGAAGCAGCTTCTAACTTTTGGGGAGAGACGCGATGGAAAGTGTCAGAGATGGAATGGCCGGCGTTGAACTAACGGTTTTCAGAAGGCTGGATTTATAGTGGAATTTATTTTATTTTTCGTACAGAAAGCAGAGAAGGGTTGTTTTTTTGTTTTGTTTTTTTGGCCTGGAAGTTGAGAGAGAAGAGGAGACGAAAATCAGGGGAGGGGGCATCCGTGGAGAGCATCGGGCTGGAGGTGTTCCTCTAACCAATGAAAATGTTGGAGATTTGCCTGAAATTAGTCGGTTGTAAGTCAAAAAAGGGACTCTCTTCATCTTCCAGTTGTTATTTGGAAGGTAAGTCCAGGGCTGCCGTGGTTGAAAAGTAGATTTTGTGGTTTTGTTCCCCTCTCAGTTCTGCTGTGGGCCTGTAATTGGTCTCCTTGTCTGAGCAGAAGTCCTTGTAGAAAGTGGACTCGGTTGTGCATTTGGAGAAGAATGGCTCCTTTTGGGAGTGGGATGAATTAGGAACTTTCAAAGTCCTTCCTTCCTTCCTTCCTTCCTTCCTTCCTTCCTTCCTTCCTTCCTTCCTTCCTTCCTTCCTTCCTTCCTTCCTTCCTTCCTTCCTTCCTTCCTTCCTTCCTTCCTTCCTTCCTTCCTTCCTTTTGTCAACTATAAAACATATAATTGGAGTAACTGCCAGAACCCTGACACCTTCCTTCCTTCCTTCCTTCCTTCCTTCCTTCCTTCCTTCCTTCCTTCCCTTCCTTCCTCCCTCCCCTTCCTCCCTCCCCTTCTTCCTTCCTTCCTTCCTTCCTTCCTTCCTTCCTTCCTTCCTTCCTTCCTTCCTTCCTTCCTTCCTTCCTTCCTTCCCTTCCTTCCCTTCCTTCCTCCCTCCCTTCCTCCCTCCCTTCCTTCCTTCCTTCCTTCCTTCCTTCCTTCCTTCCTTCCTTCCTTCCTTCCTTCCTTCCTTCCTTCCTTCCTTCCTTCCTTCCTTCCTTCCTTCCTTTTGTCAACTATAAAACATATAATTGGAGTAACTGCCAGAACCCTGACACCTTCCTTCCTTCCCTTCCTTCCTTCCTTCCTTCCTTCCCTTCCTTCCTTCCTTCCCTTCCTCCCTCCTTCCCCTTCCTTCCTTCCTTCCTTCCTTCCTTCCTTCCTTCCTTCCTTCCTTCCTTCCTTCCTTCCTTCCTTCCTTCCTTCCTTCCTTTTCCAGGAGAATATAAGGCAATGGAATAAGCAGTGGATCTTGGCTGCCTCAGTTTCCCTTTGGCCAACCTCATGACATGCTTCTCCATCTCTTCCTCTTCCCCTCCCCCTCTCGTCCTCCTCCTCCTCCTCTTCTCCCTCTTCCAGCATGGGAAAAAGATACTGCCAAACAGGTGATTTTTATTAACTTCTAGCCCACAAAAAAAGTTGTGCTTCTTTTCTATCTTCCATGTATGGTTGAGGAACATTAAAGAAGGTTGGTGAGAAAGAAAAAAAAAACAACTTAAAGCAGCAGGCCTTTTGGGTATCAAATACCCCAGTTCCATTTGGGTGGATTTAAAAAAAAAAAAAAAAGACAAAATTACTTTGACTTTCCAAGAAGAATTTTTAAACACATCTCAGGAAGAAGAAAACAAAGGCTTTGATTTAAGCCAATCTAAGGAAGGGCCAAAAAAAAGTCTGTTTCTGGGGAGGAGAGGGAGGGGGGCATGCGTTTGTGAGAATGATTGCTTTGAGCTTCATCTATTTTCCTTCCAAATTTAATATTCCCTTCGGATTCCCCTCATTGCAAATTCTTTGGGAGTTTGGGTTTAGAGGAATGAATTTACAATCCATGTTAAGAGTGTGGAAAACATGGGCTGGGCCTCCTTCAACCAGGGGGGTGGAGGGTTAAATCGTATCAATTATGGCATTTCTGGGGAATGTTGGCCATTAAGATGTTTGCTGCAGCTCATCGGCATACTTTCCGCTTGGATTTGGTGAAGTCCCTTCGGCGCATCGTTGCACTGCCGCGTATCTTATTTTCCGAATGGAGGAGAAATCTCTCCTTCCTCTGCCCGCCCCAACTTTCCCGTGGTATTGTACTTAATAACTTTTGTTTTTCCAGGATTTCAATGGTGGATTAGTCAGGAGTCCTGGATGCCACTCAATTGCAAACATTAGGCGGGCCAAGAATTCTTCTTTTTTTTGCTCCCCCTCCCTCTCCGCCTGTCAGTTTTGAAAGCAGAAACAAGAGCACGTGATTTTTCTCCAGCCAGTCAGCCCTGTGGGTTGCTTGAGCATCAAAAGATGCCCCCCTCCCCATACAAAATCCTCCCCGAAACCCAAAAGTTTGAAATAGTGGATTCAATTGAGCCCTTCCTCTTGTTTATAAATGATGCTGAATCAAAAACAAGTATTTTTCTTGATTATTAAGTCAAAGCAAAAACAAGTTACTGATAGGAGAGGGTGTTTGTGGCTCAGGGTTGAACTGTGGGGTCCTTGGTGCTCTTTGAGATGTTTCACGACCCACCTAGGTAGCATCATCAGTGTTAGAAGGGAGTGGGGTGTATGCGGAGGAGGAGGAGGAGGACTGTAAGGTCCTCAGTGGTCTCTTGAGCTTGGTGGCTTACTTGCAGATGTTTCACGACCCAACTGCACTGGACCAACAACCACAGACAAGAGAATTTTAATACAGCCTCCAGTCCCCAAAGGTTCCCGGTTGGGACCTAATTAAGAAACGATGCGTTAGGTGAAAAGCTAGGAGAATATTGGTAAAGTAGCAACCTTCCAATATTTGAGGGGCTGTCAATATAAAAGAGGGGGGCAAACTATTCTCCAAAGCCCCTGAAGGCAGGACAAGAAGTAACAAATGGAAACCAATCAAGGAGAGATCCAAACCTACAATGAAGTAGACATTTCATGACAGTGAGAATTAATCCGTGGAACTGCTTGCCACCAGAACTTGTGGGAGAGCTCCATCCCTGGAGACTTTTAAGAAAAGAATGGACAGTCACTTGTTCTGGAATGGTGTAAGGTCTCTTGCTTGAGTAGGGGGTTGGAGTATAGTTTTGTCAAAAACCAGAAAGTGTCCATTTTCGGCAGAACCGTTGTACAAAAACAGTCACATGACCATGTTGCTGAGCCTCTTATGTTTGGTCAGGTGACTGGGGTTGGTTTCGGAAGCCAGGAATGATGGTCTGGAGGACACAGAGAGGAAATTCTGGTGTTTATGCGGGGCCAGGAGCTGGGTTTCCATCCTCATAAAACGGCAGGAAATTCGGACTTCCAGTTGAGAGAGGTTGTTGCGGTTAGGGATTGGCAAAAAGGGGGTTGAGCGGATGAAGGAGGATCACACTTCCTGTTTTGGATTTGGGGTTTGATACACTTGGAGGTGTTGAACTCCTTTCAACAGGCTTGTTGAAGCTTGCAATCTGTACGCATTTTCTGAAGAAACTAAGTGCACCTGATTTTCTGACTTCTGAAGGCTGCTAGGACCTCATTTGTGATTCCATTTAGATACAAGAAGGCTTCCAACGATCTGCAGTCTTTAGATTGGTGTTATCTCTCCATCTCCTGATAGTTTGAAGACCCTCAAACATCTTTTTCACTGTCGTGCATTAGCACGACATTCAGTCTCTACACTTTTGCTGATATCTGTCCTTTTGCCATACTTGTGTCCAGTTCTGGCTACCATGATATAAAAAAAGATTTTGAGACCCTAGAAAAAGTGCAGAGAAGAGATGCAAAGATGATTAGGGGTCTGGAGCTAAGACATACGTACGATTGAGGGAACTAGGTATGTCTAGTCTAAAGAAGAGAAGGACTAGGGGTGACATGATATTTGAGGGACTGTCCCAAAGAAGAAGGGGTTACATTCTATTCTCCACAGCACCTGAAGGTAGGACAAGAAGCCATGGATGGAAACTCATCAAGGAGAGGAGTGTTGGACCCAAAGACCTCCAAGTTTCCCTCAGACTCTCTTATTCTGTATTCTATATCTCAACACAGTCAACAAAAGGAAATCTCCCCATGTGTCCAAAGTTCATCCTTCTGTTGAAAGTCTCTCATTTTTTACACTTAGGAATTAGAAATCGGCCAACTTGTCATTGAAGATCGTGTTTCCATGTCCTGAGTGGGTGGAGATCACATTAAACCATTTTCTACTTGTCCCTCTTTAGGCATCTGAAGGGCGTGATCCTATCTCCACCCATGCTCCATTTCCAGGCCTTCCTTCATCCCAAATGCCCTGCCCTTCTTTGACCCTTTCTCGACTCCTCTCCATCTTTCTCAAAAGATGAAGCTCAGAGCAAGGGCCAAATTTGTGGACCTGGCCAGTGTTTGTGGAGAATAAAAAGAGCAATTACCACAGGAAGATGGCGGTCGTTTTCTTCTTCCTTGGTTTCCAGCCTTGGAAGGTTTTTTAATCATCTCTAAAGTATCGTATAGGGAGGATTCAATCTCGCTCTTGGAAGGATTTGGCTCCGATTGGAGGCTTTTTCCAGGCTCCCATGTAAAATAATATCTATCTAAATCGATTCTGGGCCCCAAGCAGGTGGCAACATCTGGCTGACTTTGGCTTATGTTGAAAAGTTAAAACAAGGCAACAAGGCTAGTACTTGGATGGGAAGAAGGAGGAGGAGGAGGAGGAGGAGGAGGAGGAGGAGATGTTGACCATGGGACTACTGCAGTGGTTGTAAGTGTGAGGACCGTTCTTAAGTTGCTTTTTTTCAGTGCTGTTGTAACTTTGAACAGATGTTCAAGGAATGCTTGTAAGTCGAGGAGATTCTGCAAATCAAATAAGCTTTGCATTTCATAATTGCTTGTCTGTTTTCTATTCTTGCCTTTACTTCAAGGGCATAATGTCATGCATAGGGTTCCCACCTCCACTTTGGCCCCAGAAAGTAGTTCAACTCCATTACCAGTACTGTCCTCCCTCCCTCCCTCCCACATCCTTCCTTCCTTGACTTCACCAATCTTTCTCCCTTGACTTCAGCGTCCCTCCCTCCCTCTAAGCAATTCTGGTAGTTGTGTCCTCATGAAACTGGCTGTGCATGTGTGCTAAATTGGAGAAAGCTGTCGGACACAGCCACCCCAGAGACCTGCAGTCTTTTCAGAAAACTTAAAAGCCCCAAAGTCTGAGATCATCAGCAACCCACTCCTGGTTTCTGTAATCTCACCTTTCAAGGGCTCACATGAGGCTCCTGGAGCTTCTCACAACCGCCATGTTCTTACCAAGAAACTCCAGTTCTCCAGGCAGAGTAAAGGAAGGGCTGAGACGAGACAACTTGGTGAGAGGGAGGCTGTGTCTTTTTCTCTCTCCCTTTTTTTCTTTTTAAATTAAAATCCATCACTTTCAGATCTCTTCCAAGGACACTGAAACACCCCTCCACCCCCACCTTGTCTCATATTTCTACGAAATCTCTATGATTAGAATATGGAGGTGCTTATTCTAATTTATTTATTTTTTTTAATTTAAATCAAGTGGTCACTCAACAATTGGCTGTAATTCAAGAACTACCTGTGATCTTCCTAGTCCTTTAAATTTTTTCCAGATCTGCCACCTGCCAGATTGTATTTCTCCACCACACTCGGCAATCACACAAACACACACATCAAACAACCTGCTAAGTTATCCCTGAAACTTCCTTGCTCTTTTTGTTTATTTCATGGCGGGCTTCCTAAAACCCCGACTCCCAGCGACAAATTTTCTTCCAACGGCTTTTAAGTTTAATGTCTTGGGTGAGCCAATTTTTTTCTTTTTTAAAAAAAAGAAAGAAAAGAAAGACTCTGGCTCAGCTCCCAAGATACCAATCCAGGGCACTTAACCAGGCTCTCCTTTCTTGTGGTTTCTACCAATCTTGGTTTGTATCCTCTTTTCCACTCGATGCCACCTGGTAAATATTATCTCAAGTGGCCGGAAGAAAGAAAGATTTTTTGGCAGCTCAGCCTGGCCGGTTTGCAAAGCTCTCCCCTCTCGTTTGCATTGTGCGCAGCTCCCACCCATGCAGGAAAAAATGTCCCAGCAGCCTCTACTAAACCCTGAAAAGGGAACCAGGTAGAAGTCTCCAAAAGAAAAGAGAAAACAAACTTGCTTTTTTTTGGGGGGGGGACGACATAATAAAAAGGTGGTTTTGAAGGAGAAATTATGCCTGTGAAGTTGAAATCCTCATTTAAAGATCAAGGGGAAGGAAAGGAAAAGAGAAAGAAAGAAGTGAAAGAAGAAAAAATAAATAAAGAGAAAGAAAAGATGAAAGGAAGGCGGGAAAGGAAAGGAGAAGAAAGAGAAGAAGAAGAAAGAAACTAATAAGAAAGAAAGAAAAAGAAAGGAAGGAGGGAAAGAAAAAGAAAGAAAGAAAGAAAGAAAGAAAGAAAGAAAGAAAGAAAGAAAGAAAGAAAGAAAGAAAGAAAGAGAAAGAAAGAAGAAAGAAAAAGAAAGAAAGAAAGAAAGGGGATGAGAAAGAAAGAGAGAGAAAGGAAAAGGAGAGATGAGACAGAAAAAGAAAAAGAAAGAAAGGAAGGAAGGGAAAGAAAAAGAAAGGAAGAAAGAAAGAAAGGGGACGAGAAAGAAAGAGAGAGAGAAAGGAAAAGGAAAGATGAGAAAGAAAAAGAAAGGAAGGAAGGAAGGGAAAGAAAAGGAAAGACAAGCAAAGTCAATGCAAAAGCCAGATTCACTTAATGACTTTATTACTACCTTGACAGCAGTGAGTCATTTAACAACGGTGGCAAAAAGGTCATAAAGTAGGGCAAAGCTCACTTCACAGCTGTCTGCCTTAGCAACAGAAATGTTGGGCTCCATTGTGTACCGTAAGTTGAGAACTACCTGTCATGGGAATCTGCATAAATTGGGGCTTTGGGACCCTCGAGGAATGCTGCTGGAATCTCTTCTGGTTCCTCCATATTAACATTGAAGAGTTTTTTTTGGGGGGGGAACAGATCAAAAAGCTCTTATTCTGCAAACAGTTTGGAAACGATTTGCACTTCCCAGTGGTGATTCCCTGTTTGTAAACATGGATCTTGCAAGTTGAACAAATGATTAAGTTCCTGCCTTAGAATCCGAGCAGGCATGAAAGAGTTTCCCCTTTCATTAATTTATGTTTTTAAAAACATTTTCCTCACCTGTTCGGCTCCTTTGACAAGACTTGAAGTGGCTGGTTGTGGATTTAAAAAAAAAAGGGGGGGAGAGAAACACTCAGCACACCAAATAGTGAAATACAAGCTATTGGGGAGGGGGCTTTGAATGGCTTTGATCTGTAGAGAAGAGAGAGAGAGAAATGAGACAGAAGGAGAGAGAGAAAAACAGAAGGAGAGAGAAAAGGAGAGAGAGAGAGAAACAGTGAGAGAGGAGAGAGAAAGAGGAGAAATAAACAATGAGATAGAAGGAGAGAGAGAAGAAGGAGAGATAAAGAGGAGAAATAAACAATGAGAGAAGAGAGAAAGAAAAGAAAGAAAAAAATGAGAGAAGGAGAGAAAAAATGAGAAAGAGGAGAAAGAAACAATGAAAGAGAAGGAGAGAGAAAGAGAGAAAAACAATGAGAGAGAAGAAGAGAAAGAAACAATGAAAGAGAAGGAGAGAGAGAAAGGAGAAAGAAACAATGAGAGAGAAGGAGAGAGAGAGAAAAGGAGAGATAAAGGGAAAGAAATTGAGAGGAGAGAGAAAGAAAAGAAAGAAAAACAATGGGAGAGAAGGAGAAAGAGAGGAGAAAGAAACAATGAAAGAGAAGGAGAGAGGGAGAAAGAAACAATGAGAGAGAAGGAGAGAGAGAGAAAAGGAGAGATAAAGAGGAGAAAGAAACTGAGAGGAGAGAGAAAGAAAAGAAAGAAAAACAATGAGAGAGAAGGAAAGAAAGAGGAGAAGGAAACAATGAAAGAGAAGGAGAGAGAAAGGAGAAAGAAACAATGAGAGAGAAGGAGAGAGAGAGAGAAAAGGAGAGATAAAGAGAAAGAAACTGAGAGGAGAGAGAAAGAAAAGAAAGAAAAACAATGAGAGAGAAGGAAAGAAAGAGGAGAAAGAAACAAGGAGAGAGAAGGAGAGAGAGAAAGGAGAGAGAAAGAATATGTGAGAGAAGAACTGTTAGGTACAAAAAGCCAAACATTCCCTTTTTTCCAGTTAAGTATTCATACAGATCCTCTGCAATTCAGACTTTTCAATGCTGGGTTGCATTCAGGCTGCATGGAATCCTATTCTCCAATAATCCCTCTTTGTTCAGGGGAATCCCATTCAATCCCCTCGAATTGAATTCAAGAGAATTCACGTGAATATACCCTAGGGTTGTGGCATTGTGCAGGCCTCACAATGGACCGATTCACTTCGCCATTGCAAGACCTTTTCCTTCCTTCGCTTTTTCTTCCGTTGTGCTTTTCTGATAATTTTTTTCTTTCTTTTTAATAATAAATAAATAAAAAAAACGTGGGTAGGCTCAGCCGACGGGAGAACAGAAGAGCAAGAGCTCAAATCCTCGGGCGAGAACATGATCTCACTTCTCCTCCTTTCTTTCTTCTTCAACTTTTCTTCCTACTAGAAGCGCTTCAACGGCCCGTCGCCTCCGAATTCGAGCCCCAAAGTCTCAGCGAAGCTGCCCGCTGGAATTCCAAAGAAAACCTCCTTTCTGGTCCGGGAGAAAATGATCCCAATCTTTTTGTGGCCTTGTACGATTTCGTCGCCAGCGGAGACAACACTCTCAGCATCACTAAAGGTAAGTAAGTCCTCGACACGGGGATAAGCCCAAACGGGAAGGAAGAGAAGAGGGTGGCATTTCGGGGAAGGAATTTACTTTTGGCAAGAATGAATTTATCTGATGTCAAGTTCGGGTTTCCCTTTTCCTTTTTTTAGCTCACCTGGAAATTTGAAGAGCATTTCACGTTCAGAAAATGCTCTTAAAATTTCATGTTAAGAAAAGCACCGGCAGCCTCTCTTAAAATCGTGCACAAATTGTCACCCGGAGGGTTTTTGACCTCCGGCTGAACCTGCAAAAGTTCAGAGGAAAAAACAAAATTGGGACCCCCGGGGTTTTAAAAGGCCCCTGTTTTATCCGGCTACTTGTTGTTTGCTGGTACAATAATACAATAATCACCTTAGAATAGTGGCTGCTCCTCTGGATTTTGCTGGAGGCAAATCCTTCCCAGATCACAAATAACTGGTTTTGGTTTTGCATTAAGGGAGGGAGAGGAGTTGTTTGAGTGAAAAGAAAAAGGGAAAAAATTGGCTCCTGTGGCATCAGTTAAGGGTTGATCTTTTTTAATTATTAAAAAAAGGGGTTGCTGTTTTATTTTACCACTGTATATCAACCAAGAGCCAGCCCTTCTAGCACTGATGATATTCCCTAGTTGGGTACTAAAATGTCTGCACAGAAAAGAAGATTTAGAGAGCATAAAGGAAGCCACAGTCTCCTCCTTCATTCGGCAAACCCCATTCCCTTGTAACACTGATGATGTTACCTAGTTGGCTAATGAGACATCTACAAGAAAATAATCAAGTTTAGAGAGCACAACGGATCTCACAGTCCTCCACTCTGCAAACCTCCCTCCCCGCCAGCACTGATGAGGTTCCCTAGTTGGGTAATGAAATGTCTGTAAGGAAACCACAGACCCCAAAGTCCTCCTCCTCCTCTTCCTCCTCCACAAACCAGCACTGATTAGGTTATCTAGTTGGGCCATGAAAGGCCTGGGAGTTCAGAGACCACCAAGGACCCCACAGTTCAACCCTGAACTGGACACATTCCCTTCTTTCGCTCTTTCACCGTGTTTTAATTGCTTCTTGTGAACCGCCCTCTCCAAGTAGCCTCCCGACAATTCCCAGAGTTGTTGTGATCGTGGTTGTTGTTTGTGTTTTTCTCCCCAAAAGGGGAAAAACTTCGCGTCTTGGGTTACAACCACAACGGAGAATGGTGCGAAGCCCAGACGAAGAATGGGCAAGGCTGGGTGCCCAGCAACTACATCACCCCCGTCAACAGCTTGGAAAAGCACTCGTGGTACCACGGCCCGGTGTCCCGCAACGCAGCGGAATACCTGCTCAGCAGTGGGATCAATGGCAGCTTTTTGGTACGGGAAAGTGAAAGCAGCCCTGGTCAAAGATCCATTTCCTTGAGATACGAGGGGAGAGTCTACCACTACCGGATCAACACCGCCTCAGACGGGAAGGTGAGTTGGGGTGAAGCTGTCCAGTCAAAAACCAGCACACCACAAGGGGCCAGTTTTATGTACTTGGGTGCTTTTCAGATGGAGGCTTCTTCCCATTTTCATTTTTATGGTGTCAGATCAACGCAAACTCTTTCCAGGTAGCCCTTGGCTTACGACCGCAATGGGGCCCAACATTTCTGTCGCCAAGCAAGACAGAGTTGGAAGGGACCCTGTAGGTCATCTAGTCCAACCCCTCCCCGCCCAAGCAGGAGAACCTACCCCATTTCCGACAGATGGCAGTCCAGTCTCTTCTTGAAAGCTTCCAGGGATGAAGCTCCCACAACTTCCGAAGGCAACTTTTGTTCCATGGGTTGATTGGTCTCAATGTCAGAAGAGGGGGCGGGCCTGGGTCATCCTTTGAATGCCCAGCCGGACTGTGCCCTTCCCCAGTTTCCTCCACAGCCACCGGAGCCACACTCCCACTCCCTGTCAGCTATTCGACCTCCCCCTCAGAATCAGACCCCCAACAAGGGCATGATATTGGGTGAGCTTGCTAAAAGGAGCACCCGATGCTTCCTTCTTCCACTAGAGGCCAGTCCATCCTTCCTCAGTGGAAATGCCTGGAGAGGCTTTTTACTGAACAGATTAATGGTTCTTTCCTTACCCCGAAGTTGTTTTAATCAGAATTATTCAAGAAGAGATAAGAGCGAAGGGATTTTCATTCGCACCAAACGTCCACCGGCGCCTTTTGTCAGAACACTTTTATCAGCTGGAGGTTTTTAATAAAAACAACATCCAGGAAACGGTGCGGAATTAGATTCTCGTTGGACCCATTATCCACGCCGCCGTCGTATGAGACAATATGAAGTTGTTTGATAAAATAGGTCTCGTATCCCGGCTGGGATTTGCCAGGAGAAATCAGGTAGAGCCAGGCAGCTCTTCGCTTGTGAAGAACCTTCCCTTATCACGGCGTTCATTAATTTAATCAGACAAGTTAATAACAGCCAGAGTTGAAAATATAGCCGTTTTTGGAGGCTGGGGAATCGGGGCGGAAGCCGCTCGCGAAAGTGTCAGGAGGGCACGGAAAAGAGAGGAGAAATTGCAAACGAGGTTAAATATATGTCATTTGTTTTTTCAATCGCTCCTATCGAAAAGCTATCAAGGAAGAAGCCGTACGTAGAGACAGTCCTTAACTCCTGCAGTTGGAACTGGAACTTCCGTTGCTAAGGGATCCAGTCGTTAAGTGACTCATTATGTGACCGTGCTTGATTTTATAATCCTTTTTCTTTTCCTTTTTTTTTTTTGGCTGTGGATGTTAAGCGGATCACATAGTTGTTAAAACGAATGTGGCTTTGCCTATCGACTTTGCTTATCGGAAGTTAAAGACCCAGAGATTTGGCAACCTTCCTAATTACACGCTGGTTGCCAAGCGCCCGGATTTTGGTCACGTGACCACAGGGGACGCTGCAACGGTCATAAGTGTGAGGACCAGTCACAGGTCCCCTTTGTCAGTGGCATGAACGGTCCCTAAACGGACAGTTGTAAGTCAAGGAACATCGGTGGTTTCCCTAAGAATTGTAACTATGTACCTTCTAAGGAGTCTTTCAGGAAGTGCGGCTTGATGACGGCGGGATTTAAATTTCTTCCTTTTTGCTTTTTCTTTCTTCTTTTTGGTATTCCTTATCTCTCAGGGTGATTTTTTTCATGACAGGGAACCTATTGCTAGAAGCCTACGGATGAATAATTCGTGTTTGGCCAGCTGCATTTTCTGGTGACTGATAATCATTTAGACTGCCTTGAATTAATCATATATAATGGAGCAGCCATTCCCTCTGGTTGCTAAAAGGGCCTGTATTCATATATAACTGGAAACCGGCCTACAGCTGCCGGAAGGGAGGGAGGAAGGAAGTGGAAGGAAGGAAAGGAAAGGAGGAAGGGAGAGGGGGAAGAAGGAAGGTAGAAAGAAGGTGGGAGGGAGGGAGGAAGAGAAAGGGAGGGAGGGAGGAAGTAGAAGGAAGGAAATATAAGGAAGAAAAGGGAGGAAAGAAAGAAAGAGGTAGAAAGAAAGTGGAAGGAGGAAGGAAAGAAGAGAAAGGGAGGGAGGAAAGAAGGAAGGTAGAAAGAAGGTGGGAGGGAAGGAGGAAGGAAGGAGGTTAAAAGTCAAGGACTACCTTGGACTATAAACTAGAGTCAGGGTGAAGATTACGGAAGAAGGGAAACAAGAAAGTTAAAATTCAAGGTGTGTAGTATATTGTCGCTTTATCAGTATTTGAAAGAGCCTGCAGGATTATTTTTTGGGGGAAAAACCTCTATCGAAAGCTACCCATCCAACATCTTGTAATCTTTTGTAAAAGTTGACATGAGCCACAGGGGAAAAGAAGGCAGAACGTGGCTTTTTAAATCAAAGATAGGCCTTTCCTAAGAAGAATTAAAAAAACCAAAAACCCATAACGTGTTTTACGGGGAATAACATGTCATATAAAAGGAAAGAGTATGAATGACAGTGATTCTAGCTGCCATTGTTAGATTAAAACTTGCAGGTCGTAAAATGGGACAAAAGAATTCACTCAACCATCTCGGTTAGCGACAGAAATTTCTGGCTCAATTGTGGTCGTAGGTCAAGGGCTACTTATATTCACCGGCCAACCTCCCCACCATCATCATCGTAGATGAGGAACCTCCGAAGACGGTTGGGATCACCTCTCTCTCTCTTTGCTTCTCTCCAGCTTTACGTCTCGTCAGAAAGCCGCTTCAACACATTGGCCGAGCTGGTCCACCACCACTCAACCGTGGCCGATGGGCTCATCATCACTCTCCACTACCCCGCCCCGAAGAGGAACAAGCCCACCATTTACGGGGTCTCTCCCAACTACGACAAGTGGGAGATCAAACGGACGGACATCACAATGAAGCACAAACTGGGCGGCGGACAATATGGGGAGGTGTACGAAGGCGTCTGGAAGAAGTACAACCTCACCGTGGCGGTGAAGACCCTCAAGGTAAGCATGGCAAATCTTAATTTTAAATCTTCGATTGCATTCGGTTTACCGCCACGGTTTAAGACCAGATTTTTTAGGAGACTTAGTTTTGGGAAGAGGGAAATTCGTGCCCCCCCACCCAAAAAAAGTTCCTTTTTGTGGTTGTTTTTGAAAGGTGGGGAAATACCGCCATCTAGTGTTAATAATCGGGAATCTTGGCTAATACGAGAAAAAGGGGCCAATTCAACTCTGGAGATTTTTGCTCCTAAGGGACACGAAAAGGGTCACACCATCGCTTTTGGTGACAAGTCAGTGGGGAAGCCAGATTCACTTAACAACAGTGTTGCTAACTTAACAACTGCAATGGTTCACTTAACCACGGTGGCATGGAAGCTCGTAAAATCGGGCAACGCATCCCTTAACCATCGTCTTGCCTAGCAACAGAAATGTTGGCCTCCATTGTGGTCATAAGCTGAGGACTACCTGTAGGATAGTGTTCTGACCCAAATCCTTTTCCAATAAAAACAAACACGAACCAAAGGGAACAGAAACCTTTTAATGATTCTTACGAATCCCCGGTTAAAAGGCTGCTAATTAACTAATTAACTTTAATAAGCACGAGCCTTGCCAAAACTGTACGAGACTGCCAAGAATCACAGATAAGAAATATTTTACAACACAAGAGTCTTCGAATACCAACCCGTCCGCCCACCCCCTTACCTGCACTGCGCCTCACAGCTGATTTTCGGCCGGTTTGAGGCCTTTTTCGGCCTCTCAAAGGCTTGAGGAAGGCTTCTGCAGGCCGAAAACTAGCCCCGTTTCGTCACTTCTGGTATTTTCGAAAAAATGGGAAGTGACGAAACGGGGTAGTTTTCGGCCTACAGAAGCCTGCAGAAGCCTTCCTCAAGCCTTTGGGAGGGCGAAAAAGGCCTCAAACTGGCCAAAAATCAACCATGAGGCGCGCGCATGTGCACTGAGGTAAGTTTGCCTGCAGCTCGCGGCTCGGCCTCCAATGATGGCGCACGGCTTCCCCAGCAAGGGTTGCTCTCCCAGCTGCACTAAGCCGCTTCTGCTGCAGTTCCTACTGGACTCTGGGTAGCGATTAATTATTTTTCAGCCGCAGACTATTTATTATCCTGTTTTCGGAGTTGCCTGGAGCCACAGAGACGCTGGTTTGACAAAGTAGTTTCTGCAGAGAGATAAACGAGGGCCGGCGCTGCCCCCATTCAATAACTCCTCGCAACATTGAGCTCCGGCGATGCCCTTAAATAAGACTTCAATTAGCATGGGGTGTTTGCCCAAACACACACACACACACACACACACAAGCACACACCAACACAAACACAGAAGGAGGTGCGTGGGGGGAAGATGTGTTGGAAGAGCCCTTCTAAAGCCCTCTCGGTTTTCTTAAGCTTTGCCCTCGACTTACAGATAACAGATAATCAGAGTTGGAAGGGACCTTATAGGTCATCTAGTCCAACCCCCCCGCCCAAGTGACCATAACGGAGGTCCAAATTTCCATCGCTAAGCAAGGCAGTTGTTAAAGAGAGTTGTGCCCCTTTTAAACGACTTTTGTTTTTTGCTGCGGTGGGTGGGCGTAGCGCCGCAGTTATTAGTGAATCAGAGGCTCGTTGAATGAACCCAGTTCCCTTCTTTCTGGCATTTGGGACCAATGCTGATTTGGTTGGCTGCCTCAATTTCCCCGTTGTAGATCTGGCCCATATTTTGGATTTCCCCTCCTTGGCTTTTCTTTCTCTATTCTTCTTCTGGTCTCTGTCTTTTTGGGGGGTGGTGGTGGTGTTGGTGTTAGCTGATCTCGGTTAAGTTTCATGCTGCTTGTGGCTTGGTTCACATGCTGAGTGAAGCCAAAAGGGTTAGGGTTAAGGTTTGGCTCGGCGTGCTTTTATAAACCATAATTGATGGCTTAAGCTTTATGTGGGAGCCAAGCCACACTAGATTTTCAGCAGATCTTGGTAAAATAAATGGTGTAGTGTAAACCCAGACCTACATCTGTATTTGTGCATCTCAACTCAGTACTGGCTAAGGTGGGCCAAGGAATTCTGGGAAACGAAGTCCCCACCTCTGAACTTTGATAAGAAGGAGTCTAACTGGTCCTCGGCACCACAGCTATTGATGGCCAAATGCTTGTTTGTCTACCTTCTGTGACGTTGCCAATCGGCACAATCAATACACCACCATTAGCTCCACATGAAAGTCAGAAATAACGTTGGGAGACACCTTAGAGATCTTCTAGTTCACCCCCCTGCTCAAGCAGGAGATTCTGTACTATTTCTGACAAATGGTTATCCAATCTCTTCTTAAAAGCCTCCAGTCCTTCCTTCCTTCCTTCCTTTCTCCTTCCCTCCATCCCTCCCTCTCATTCTTCTCCTTCCTTCGTCCCTCCCTCCCAATCTTCTTCCTCCCTTCCTCCCTCCTGCCCAGTCTTCCTTCCTTCCTTCCTTCTTTCTTTCCTTTCTCCTTCCCTCCATCCCTCCCTCTCATTCTTCTCCTTCCTTCGTCCCTCCCTCCCAGTCTTCTTCCCTCCCTCCCTCCCTCCTGCCCAGTCTTCCTTCCTTCCTTCCTTCCTTCCTTCCTTCCTTCCTTCCTTCCTTCCTTCCTTCCTTCCTTCCTTCCTTCCTTCCTTCCTTCCTTCCCCATTCCTTCTTTTATCCTTCCTCCCTTTTTCCTTTCTCATTTTCCTTCTTTCTTCTCTTTTTTCCCTTTTCACATTTCCCTTCTTCCTTCCTTTTTCTCTTTCACATTGCCCTTCCTTTCTTCTTCCTTTTTCTTCCTTTCTCCTCTTCCTTTTCTTCCCCCCTTTCTAATTTCCCTTTTTTACTTTGGTCATGTCTCCTCCTCCTCTTTCCCCCTCCCTCCTTCCCTCCCTCCTTCCTTTCTTCTTCCCTCCCTCCCTCCCTCCCTCCCTCCCACCTTCCCTTCCCTCCGAAGCAAATTCTGAGTCCAGTTGCATTATGGAATTTGTTACCATGCTCTAGAGTGGTGACCATCCCCAGGAATGGCCCTCATGGAGAGTTAGATAGGTTCTTTTGCAGCGGGGAGAAGCATTAACAAAGATTCTACAGTCCTTCCAGGATCAGATTGTGAATTGCTGGGTGATTTGACCGAAAGTGGAGTGCTGCAGTTAAATTTTGCATGCAACGTTCTCGAAACTCATTGGTAAACTAATAAGGGTGCTATTTAGCCTGGAATAAATAGCCTGTGGGTCTGATTGTCTTATATTTTTTGAATCAATAGTCTTTTTAAGACTCTGTGAGCTACCCTCCTTCAATATTCCTCTTTTCCCATTGTACGTTATATCAATGCAGTTTTTTGTCCGCCGGAGTAAATGGAAACGTGCAGAAAAACCCAAGATAGTACAAAAAAAATGCTTGGGGTGGGTGGATAATGGTGGATTTTATTTTCACAGATTACTTTTTATCCCCCCCCCTCCCCAATTAATTTTTAATTTCACAGATTTTATTTCACAGATCTCTTGTTTGTTTTGTCGGGAAGTACCATTTTACTGGGTCATTTTGTATTTTAACCCTACTTCAGATTGGGCGTGGGGTAGCGACCGCATGTAAATGAATTTCATGTCTCTTCCCCCCCCCACCAAAAAAATATAATACTGCATCCAGTTTTGGTCACCATGATATAAAAAAAGACGTTGAGACTTTGGAAAGAGTCCAGAGGAGAGCAACCAAGAGGATTAGGTGCTCCAACACTGGCGGTTTTTAAGAAGAGGCTGGAAAGCCATTTGTGTAAAATGGAATAAGGCCCCTCTGACTTGAGCGGGGGGGAGGGGTTGGACTAGAAGACCTCCAAGGTCCCTTCAAACTCTGTCATTCTGTCTCTAACCTCCAGCCATGCTACTTGGAGCTGAGGTGTGTTGGAGCTCAAGCCGTCTTTGAGACGACTATATACACCCTGCTTCTCTTCTGAGAGTAAAGAAATAGGGGCGCTTCTTGGATAGTCAGCGGAAAAGCAGCGACTTCCCCGTACTGTTCGTTTCTACTCCTGCGTTGCCAAGTTAGAAGTGCTGTGGAAGTAGAAATGCCATTCTCAATTATCCTACTATCTGACTGTGGATTTAATCACTGTCATGGAGTTATCTACCCTTCCATGCATACATAAACACCCAGGGCTATGGTTGGTCTCCTTTTTACAAGCTGGGATGCTTCAAGCAGATTCACAAACATCCATCTGTTATTCTTTGTATAGAACATCTGTCAACCACACACACACACACACACAAAGAGAAAGAGAGAGAGAGAGAGAGGAGAGGAGAGAGAGAGATGTACACACCAACATGCTTGGTCACCACAGGCTAACATGAATTATGAAAGGCAAGCAAACAGTTGGGGTGGCTTTTACTACAGCTGGCTCAGAAACCAAGCCTTCTAGTAGCACTGATGATGTTACCTAGTTTGGTAATGAAAGGTTTGCAAGAAAACCACCAAGCTCAGAGAGCACCAAGGACCTCACAGTTCAGTTTTCAATCCTGCCCAAGTAAATATGCAGAAAAGGAGGGGGGGAAAAACAGGGCAGAGGCAAAATTGATGGCATTTGTGGGTTTCTTTAGAAATAGCATTGATTTTACAGGTGTTTCTTGCTTGGCTGCGTTTCTGCATTTCCTGTGTGTGGCCTTTGGGCCAACGTAAAAAAAAAAAAGAATCTTGATAATGACATTTTTGAGAAAAAAAGGAAATAAGGAAGAAAAAAAAAAGGATTTCCACCAAAGTGAATTGAGTGGATGTTGGGGAAGGCGGAGGGATGGGTTATTTCCACCCCAGCAATCCTTTTGCAAGTTCATCCCATGTTCTTTCAAGTTTGGAGAGAGAAAAAAAACAGCTGTTGTGAGCCAAGATTCCATCGTATGATCTGCCTTTCTTCTCATCCTTGATGATCCCAGGGTCAGGAATCCCATTAGGATTGGAGATGAGCGATGGGGAGAAGCGAACGGTGTAGTAGGGCAACTTTAAAAAGGGAGAATTTTCAAGTTTGCTTTGGTTTGTTGCAAAGAAGATCAGAAGGCATTTAATTATTATTTTCCCTCCCCTTCTTCATCTCTTCCCCTCCCCTTTCTCTTCCCTTCCCCTCCCCTTTCTCTTCCCTTCCCCCTCCCTTCCCTTGTCCCAAAGGTGCTTTTTCAAGAAGCAACTGGACTTTCTGGAAAAGTAACACCAGTTGCCTCTTGAGAAAGCACCTTGGGAAAACGATGACCTGGATGACTGAGAATCTCCATAGACAACTCTTGGTTACTTTCCTTCCCCTTCCCTCTGTTCCCCTCACTTTTCTCTTCCCTCCCCCTCCCTCTCCTTCCCTTTCCCTTCCTCATCCATCCAAGGAAGAGAGGGAGGGAGAGAGAGGAAGGGAGGGAGGAAAGAAGGGATGAAGGAAGGAAGGAAGTTCTAATGATTGTGCTGAAAATAGCTTTCTTCTGCCCAGCAAGCAACTTTTGGGTCTGATTCCTTCACCACACCATAAAAAAAGATGTTGAGGCTCTAGAAAGAGTGCAGAGAAGAGCAACCAGGATGATGAGGGGACAGGAGGCTAAACCATATGATGAACGGTTGTAGGAACTGGGCCTGGCTAGTCTAGGGAAGAGAAGGACCAGGGGAGACAGGAGAGCAGTCTTCCAATATTTGAAGGGCTGCCCCAGAGAAGAGGAGGGGGCCAAGCTATTTTCTAAAGCAGGGATCCCAAACGCCGCGGCCCGGTTCCGGTGTCAGCTGGCGCCGGCCGTTCCGGCGTCAGCTGGGCGCCGCCATCTTTTGACGAAAATCACTTCCGGTTACGTCACGGAAGAATAAGCGTTCTGGTGAGCTTTTCGGGTAGAAATGGCTTTCTACCCGGAAAAGCTCACCAGCGCTGCGCCGCCATCTTTGACGAAAAATTGCTTTTTTAAAAAGATGGCGGCGCCAGCAACCAGCGCCCGGTAAGGCTTGATGCCCGTACGTCCGCGGACCGGCGGTTGGGGACCCCTGTTCTAAAGCACCCAAAGGCCAGACAAGGAATAATGCATGGAAACTGAACAAGGAGAGATTTAACCTGGAAATAAGTAGAAACTTTCTGACAGTGAGAACAATCAACCAATGGAACAGAAGTTGCCCTCAGAAGTTGTGGGAGCATCATCACTTGAGACTTTCAAGAAGAGATTGGACTGCCATTTGTCAGAAATGGTGTAGGGTCTCCCGCTTGGGCGGGGAGTTGGACTAGATGTCCTACAAGGTCCCTTCCAACTCTGATTATCTGTTATCTGTTATCCTTCTCCCGCCCCCTCCCTTCTGTTCTTGCCACAGGAGGACACGATGGAGGTAGAAGAATTCTTGAAAGAGGCGGCCGTCATGAAAGAAGTCAAGCATCCAAATTTGGTGCAGTTGCTGGGTAAGTGACAGAAGTGCTGAGCACGGCCACGTATATACCGGAGATCTGGGGATGCGGAAGAGCCAAGGAGCTGCTCACCGCACCATAAGCTTCACGGGTCTTTGTCAGGGGCTGGCAATTAATTCCTAAAAAAAGGGAGGGGGGGAAACCCCCCCCCCCCCGGGCTTTTAATTAATCCCTCTGAGGCAGCGTTTGTCTACGGGAGGGCCCCCAGCTTCGACGTCCACCTGGGAAGGGCCTCCTCGTGCCCGACATTGGGCTTTCGAATGGGCGGCCGAAGACGGGAGGGCCAGCCCTTGGAGGTTCTGCCTGGGCTTACCGTCGTCCGCCTTGCTTGGCAGGGGTCTGCACGAGGGAGCCCCCCTTCTACATCATCACGGAGTTCATGACCTACGGGAATCTGCTGGATTTCTTGCGGGATTGCAACCGGCAAGAGGTGAATGCGGTGGTCCTCCTCTACATGGCCACGCAGATTTCCTCGGCCATGGAATACCTGGAGAAGAAGAATTTCATCCACCGGTAGGTAGAGCAGAGAATGCCAGCGCTGTTCCCAGACTTCCTTCCTTTCTTCCTTTCTTTCCTTCCTTTCTTTCTTTCCTTCCTTTCTTTCTTTCCTTCCTTTCCTTCCTTCCTTCCTTCCTTTCCTTCCTTTCCTTCTTTTCTTCCTTCCTTCCTTCCTTCCTTCCTTCCTTCCCTTCCTTCCTTTCCTTCTTTTCTTCCTTCCTTCCTTTCCTTCTTTTCTTCCTTCCTTCCTTTCCTTCCTTCCTTCATTCCCTTCCTTGCTTCCTTCCTTCCTTCCTTCCTTTCTTTCCTTCCTTTCCTTCTTTCCTTCCTTCCTTCTTCCTTCTTCCTTCCTTCTTCCTTCCTTCCTTTCCTTCTTTTCTTCCTTCCTTCCTTTCCTTCCTTCCTTCATTCCTTCCTTTCTTCCTTCCTTTCTTTCCTTCCTTTCCTTCCTTCCTTTCTTTCCTTCCTTCCTTTCCTTCCTTCCTTCCTTCCCTTCCCTTCCTTTCCTTCCTTCCTTCCTTCCTTCCTTCCTTCCTTCCTTCCTTCCTTCCTTCCTTCCTTCCTTCTTTTCTTCCTTCCTTCCTTCCTTCCTTCCTTCCTTTCCTTCCTTCCTTCCTTTCCTTGCTTCCTCCCATCCTTCCTTCTTTCCTTCTGTCCTTCCTTTCTTTGCTTCTTTCCGTCCTTCCTTTCCTTCTTTCTTTCTTGTTTTCCTTCCTTCCTTCCTTCCTTCCTTCCTTCCTTCCTTCCTTCCTTTCCTTCCTTTCCTGTCCTTTCCTTTCCTTTCCTTTCCTTTCCTTTCCTTTCCTTTCCTTTCCTTTCCTTTCCTTTCCTTTCCTTTCTTTGCTTCCTCCCGTCCTTCCTTTCCTTCTTTCTTTCTTGTTTTCCTTCCTTCTTTCCTTCCTTCTTTTTCTCTTCTCTTCCTTCCTTCCCCCTTTTTTCTCCCCTCCCCCCTCTCTCTCTTCCCCTCTCCTTTCAGAAGATGGTGGGAGCAGATCTCGCCTCCAACAACAGAGGGCTCCAGGGGCCACAGCAGAAAAGGCCCTTCTGCTCAACCCAGCCAGCCAAAATTCCTTAACAGCCAGGGGTCTGCAGGAAGCCCCTTCCTGTGGAACAAGTGGGATCGGCTAAACTCATTGAGGGGTGTGTGTGTGTGTGTGTGTGAGAGACACCTCCTGAAATACCTTAATTGATGGCTGCCCCCTCCTTTGTGACACAAGACGGCCCCCCTATTTCCATTCCCCCACTCCCTTGTGCAACCTCTTTGCGTATCTGCACACAACCTCCTACCCTCCTTCCAGAGGCAACCTCTGCGTGTCCTGTAAGGGGTTTGTAACCCCGAAAAGACACACACACCCCTCCCTGTTTCATTTGTTCACCCCTCTCTGCCTTGCACAGCGGAGGTGAGCCGCTCTTGCGGATGCCTTTGTGCTTTTTGTAATAAGGCTGGCAATGAGACCATCTTCCTCCTTCTTCCCAGATCTTTGTGCGAGGAAGCTTGCAAGGGGGCCTCCAGGAATGGCCCCCAATTGCCTGTAATGGCCCTCCCCCTCCTATTAGAACACCTTCTTCCTGATGAACTTCTCCCTTTTCATCTCTCTTTCTCCCCCCTCTCTTTCTCTCATTCTTTCTTTCTCTTTCTCTCTCTCCCCCTCTTTCTCTTTCTCTCACCTCTCTCTCTCTCTCTCTCTTTCTCACCCTCTCTCTTTCTCTTTCTCTCTCTCTCTCTTCTCTCTCCCCTTCTCTCTCTCTCTCTCTCTCTTTCTCTCTCTCTATCTTTCTCTCTCTTCTTTCTCTCTCTCTCCCCCTCTCTTTCTCTTTCTCTCTCTCTTTCTCTCTTCTTTCTCTCTCTCTCTCTCGTCCTCTCTCTTTCTCTCTCTCTCTCTCTCTTTCTCTCTCTCTCTCTTTTCTCTCTCTCTCTCTTTCTTCTTTCTCTCTCTCCCCCTCTCTCTTTCTCTTTCTCTTCTCTCTCTTCTTTCTCTCTCCCCCTCTCTCTCTTTCTTTCTCTCTCTCCCTCTCTCTTTCTCTTTCTCTCTCTCTCTCCCCCTCCCTCCCTCTCTCTCTCTCTCTCTCTTTTATTCTTCCTTGGGTGCCTCTCCCTCTTCCCAAAGCTCCTTTGTGGCTATCCTTCGCTCACCTTGTCATCCGCTGGGGTTTTTTTTGTGTTTTTTTCCACGATCCTTTATTGTCTGGGCTTTTTTCTCTCTCTCTCCACTCTCTATTAACCATCTTTGCTGCAAGAAGGCGAAGGCTGTAGGCTTCTGACCTTTAAGCGAGCTGCAATTACAGCCAAGGCTTTGCATTCTTTGTCTGGGGAAATGGCTTCTCTGATCACCCTAATAGCCAAGCCTAGCGGGGGAGATTCGAGCCACTCTTCCATCAGCAGGAGGGGCGGGGGGGCAGGGCGGGGGAGAGAAGAAAAAAAAACACCACCTCTCCTTCTTATGTCATTTCTCCCCACCCCGAGATAAATCTGGGACTCTGGACTCTGTTCCACGGGAGGTAGACAAGCTGCCAAGATGCTTCCCTGGGACTTCGGAAAAATGACATTTGAGAGTCTGATGTTGTTTCGGGGAGCGTCCCAGTTTGAGAAACCCCACAGCCCCAGAGCATACAGAATACAGAGTGCAGGAAGGGACCTTTGGAGGTCTTCTAGTCCAACCCCACCCACCCCCTCCAAAACAGGAGACAGCTTCTGTCATGCCCCTGATGGAGACTGACTCTGAGCAGTCAGAGGAGGACCCCAGGCCCATCCCCTATCCATCCTAGGGCAGGCAGGGAGGAGAGGATCAGGGTAAAACGTGGTCTACTCGGGAGGAGAGAGTCATGATCCTCCTTCCTCTTCCTCTCCTATCACCTTTTTATCTCCTTCTCCTTCTCCTCATACGTACCTCCGCTTTCTGTGGAATCTATCCGTATCTGTCTGTCTTTCAACTCATACTTCTTCTCCTTCCTCTTCTTCTTCTTCCTCTTCCTCTCCTCCTCCTCCTCCTCCTCCTCCTCCTCTCCTCCTCCTCCTCCTCCTCCTCCTCCTCCTCCTCCTCCTCCTCTTATCACCTTTTTAAACTGCAAATCGTATCTACCTGTATTATCTTCCCCTCTTTACCTTTCTACGCTTGAACCTGCCTTCTCTTGGCATGCTCTTCACCTTACTCCTGCTTTCCCTTGAAGTTTTATGAAGCTGTTTCCCTCAGCAATTTTCTCCCCCCCCCTGTAGGGACCTTGCTGCCCGAAACTGCCTGGTAGGAGAGAACCACCTGGTGAAGGTAGCTGATTTTGGCTTAAGCAGATTGATGACTGGTGATACTTACACCGCCCACGCTGGAGCCAAGTTCCCTATCAAGTGGACTGCGCCGGAAAGCCTCGCTTATAACAAGTTCTCCATCAAATCGGATGTCTGGGGTAAGGATACAGAATAAGAGAGTTGGGAGGGGACCCTGGAGGTCTTCTAGTCCTTCCTCAAGCAGGAGATCTTGTACCTGTGGGGTGATGGTGAGCCTGTGGCACGCGGAGCCATTTGTGTGGACACACGAGCCCCAGCCAAACTTACCTCGCGGCATGGGTGCACCTCCCAGCCGATTTTCGGCCTCCCAGAGGCTCGAGGAAGCCTCTGCGGCCTTTGGAGGCTGAAAAACAGGCCCGTTCTGTCACCGGAAATGATGAAACGGGCCCATTTTTCGGCCTCCAAAGGCTATGGAAATTCTCAGTCAGCCAGGTCATGACGTCCCAAAGATTTTTTTAAAAAAAACACCAAGAAAATCCAGTTGCCTCCTGAAAAAAGCACTTTTTTTTAGTCCTAAGTACCATTTTCCAGAACTGTTGCAACTTTGAACGGTCGGTAAAACGAACGATTATAAGTCAAGGACTCATAGGTTTCCCCAGTGTGCAAATGTGCCCAGCTCGAATCAAATCCATCTTAACAAGCTCTTTGCACGTGGTTATTTTTCCAGCGGATGCTTTTTTTTAAAAAAAATAATAATAATAATTCCGGTCTTGGCCTTTTTCAAACCAATATTTCTCTCAGCTTGATGAACCCCTTCGCTCTACTCATCGTGCCCTGAGAAAGGATGGGGTTGTTGTATCCAATTACACAACTACGCACGCATGTCTCTAAATCCCAGTCGGGGTTGAAGAGAGAACAAAGGAGTGAAAAGTTTGGGCTTTGCTTTTTGCAATTTTGTAAAAAGCAGCTTCCTTCGAGCAGAAAAAGCGAGTTCTTGTTGTATTTTCACCTTTAGATTTCCTTCTCCTTTCTGACTTAGCAGTATATTTCTTCCCATCCTCTGCTGCCTGGGGGGGGGGACTCATAAAGGGTCGTTATTTATCTCATAATGCAAGTTGAAGGTTTTTTTTGTTTTCCAAGCCCAGCAACTCCTTTCTCTTCGGTTAGGTGGGCTGGGCCAAAGCAAAGAGAGATACGTTGGAGATTTTGATATTTATCAAATATGCCTCCGTGCCTTCGAGGATCTGAGGAGACAATTCCCCCCTTCCCCAACCTCTCTGTTTTAGTGAGATCCTCTTCAGAAGCATCCTTTCCCTGCTTAATATTCTCTGTAAAAACAAAAAACAATGTTGGCTTGAGTCATCCTTAAACCGTGATCTCACCTCTCCGCTGGGAGTTTAAAAGAGACGGTTAGCTGATGAGGTCTTCCTTCATTCTGTCTTCTGGAGACCAACCTGGGAAGCTGCTGGAGAGCAGCTAATGTACGGAGAGAAGAGAATATTTTAGCTCAAGGTTAAACCCAACTAGGTAACATTATCAGTGCTGGAAAGGAGTGGGGTTTGTGGAGAAGAGGAGGAGGAGGAGGAGGTTGTTGACAGTGGGGTTGTTGTTTCTTTTCTTGCAGATGTTTTCATGACCCAACTAAGTAACATCATCAGTGCTAGAAGGGAGTGGAGTATGTGGAATGGAGGAGAAGGAGAAGGGGGGGAAAAGGATTATGGGGTCCTTAGTGCTCTCTGAGCTAGGTAGTTTTCTTGCAGACGTTTCATGACCCAACTAAGTAACATCATTGGTGCTAGAAGGGAGTGAGGTTGGCTCTCTGCTTATATACTGTCAGTGGTTCCTTGATTAGGTTGGTGGTTATTCCTAGCTTGTTTATTTGTGTTGCTAATGTTGATGATGTTACCTACTTTGGTGATGAAATGTCTGCAAGAAAGCCACCAAACTCAGGGCTACTCTACATAAACAGGGAGCAAACCCCACACTCACTAGCACTGATGTTACCTAGTTGGGTAATGAAACGTCTGCAAAGATACTACCAAACTCAGAGAGCACCAAGGAGCCCACTGTCCTTGTTCACCTCTTCCTCCTCCTCCTCCTCTCCACAAACCCCACTCCTTTCCAGCACTGATGATGTTACCTAGTCGGGTCATGAAATGTCTGCAAGTTACTAACGTCCCCAACTGCCGGCCTTATTAGGTGGACCAGCCAAGAAACCAGCTCTATGGGAAGTTAAAACTTGCCTTCATTGGGATGCGTCAAACTGCATGCAAACTGAGATGTGGTGCTCCGAATCTGCTGCCTCTCTTGATTCTCCCTGTCCTCCCTCACAGCTTTTGGGGTCTTGCTTTGGGAAATTGCCACCTACGGCATGTCCCCCTACCCTGGGATTGACCTGTCGCAGGTGTACGAGCTTTTGGAGAAGGACTATCGCATGGAACGGCCAGAGGGCTGCCCGGAAAAGGTCTACGAGCTCATGAGAGAATGTGAGTTTGCGCCCTGCTGCTGCCTGGGTTGATTTTCCTTTTCTTTTAAGGTTGGGGAAGCCACAGTGCACTTTTCGGTCTGGAGGTGACACCCCTTAAGGGAAGGGAAGGGAAGGGAAGGGGCACCAGTTCACCAGTTGCTCATCTTCTCTTTAGGCTGGCAGTGGATCGCTTCAGAGAGGCCGTCCTTTGCCGAAATCCACCAAGCCTTTGAGACGATGTTTCAGGAATCCAGCATTTCAGATGGTGGGTGCCTCCAGATTCTTTCTTTCTTTCTTTCTTTCTTTCTTTCTTTCTTTCTTTCTTTCTTTCTTTCTTTCTTTCTTTCTTTCTTTCTTTCTTTCTTTCTTTCTTCCTTTCTTCCTTCCTTCCTTCCTTCCTTCTTCCTTCCTTCCTTCCTTCTTTCTTTCTTTCTTTCTCTTTCTTTCTCTTCTTCTTTCCTTCTTTCTTTCTTTCTTTCTTTCTTTCTTTCTTCCTTCTTTCCTCTCTCCTCTCTCTCTCTCTGATTCTCTCTCTCTCCCTCTCTTTCTCCTCTCTCTTCCTTCCTTCCTTCCACCTTTCTTCCTAACTTCCTCCTTCCTTCCTCCCTTATAGTAGATCTCCTTCCTTCCTTCCTTCCTTCCTCCTTCCTTCCTTCCTTCTGAGTAGATTACCAGGATTCTCTTCCTTCACTTTGTTGCCAACTTCCAGCGATTCAGTTCCTTCCTTCCTTCCTTCCTTCCTTCCTTCCTTCCTTCCTTCCTTCCTTCCCTCCTTCCCTGCCTCCCTCCCCTCTCTTTCTGTCTTTTTTCAGTCGAGACAGCCAGCTTTTTCCCCTCCTTAAGGAGGAAAAAGCCACCACAGAGCAGAAATATTATTCAGGTAGAGGATTTCTTCCCAGGTTTGTTTGGTGTTTATTCTGAGTGCAGAAAAGGGCCAAAAATAAGTATCTGACATCCTTCTCCACTCAGAAGCTAAACACTCAACCTGGGAAGAAACAAACCCCTCCACAAATCAGCTCTTCTGCTCTGTGGTGGCTTTTTCCTCCTTAAGGAGGGGAGAAAGCTGGCTGTCTCGACTGAAAAAGACAGAAAGAGAGGGAGGGAGGCAGGGAAGGAAGGAAGGGAGGAGGGAGGGAGGGAGGAAGGAAGGAAGGAAGGAAGGAAGGAAGGAAGGAAGGAAGGAAGGAAGGAAAGAAGGAAGGAAGGAATCTACTAGGAAGGAAGGAAGGAAGGAAGGAAGGAAGGAAGGAAGGAAGGAAGGAAGGAAGGAAGGAAGGATTTCCCCTGATTTTTCTCTTCGGTCTCTTCCTTTCCTTTCCAGAAGTGGAAAAGGAGTTGGGGAAGAAAATGGTGAAAAGCACGGCCAACCCATTTTTGCAAGCTCCAGAGCTGCCCACAAAAACCAGGTCGTCTCGAAAAATGGCGGAATGGAAGGAAGTCGAGAGCTCAGAGGTGATGCCTGCCAAAATCCCAGCAGAACCTGGTAAGTTTAATTCTTCTTTACCATAACTGGGTACTGTCGTAAGGGTGGGCAACCCACACAGTACCATGACAGTTGGGGGATTGTGGGAGTTGAAGTCCACACTTTAAGAGTATTGTATTAGGTGCAAGCGATCAGATCCACAGCTACAGGATTCAAGCTCACTACTTTAGTGTATTTTCCCTTTAATACAGGTAGGCCTTGACTTACAATCATTCATTTAATGACCAAAGTTACAACAATGCTGAAGAAAAAAAAAAGACTTAGGGCCATTAACAACGATTGCAATTATGGTCATGTGATAAAATTTCATATGTTTGGCAACGGACTCGTATTTATGACGGTTGCAGTGTCCCAGGGGGTCATGTGGTCATCTTTTGCAACCTTCTGACCAGCTGTTGTGGTTAGCCGGCAGCAGGTGCAGACAGCTGTGGAGAGCAAGGACTCAGATGAGGGGCCAGGACCATTGGGGGGGGGTGTGGACTGCTGCCTTCAGAGATTGTGGGGGCTGGCAGCAGCGATGAGCCTGTGGTAAGTGCGTGTGCGCGCAGGGCTGCTTGCAGGAAAGAGCAGCTGCAGCAGCACAGGTGACTCAGGAGTAAAGCTGCAAGGTAATGGCCCCTCCTTCAAGGAGATAAAAGCCAGCTGTGAATCGGACGTTCTTTGCAGGAAGCAAAGACGTTTTGAAACTCAGCCCCGTGGACATTACAGTGTCTTAAGTTGGTATTTGAAGACTCTCGTGTTTTGTGAAATATTTCTTATCTGTGATTCTTGGCAGCCTCGCACAGTTTGGACAAGGCTCGTGCTTATCAAAGTTAATTAGTTTGCAGCAGCCTTTTAACTGGGGATTCGTAAGAATCATTAAAAGGTTTCTGTTCCCTTTGGTTCATGTTTGTTTTATTGGAAAAGGGTCAGAGGGTCAGAACACCAGCAAAGTTAATGGGGAAGCCAGATTCACTTAACAGCCGAGTCACTAACTTAGCAGCTGAAGTGATTCAGTTAAGCACCGTGGCGAGGAAGGTCACAAAATGGAGCAAAACTCACTTTGCAACCGTCTCGCTTTAGCGATGGAAGTTCTGGGCTCGATGGGGGTCATACATTGAGGACAACCTGTGCAGCAACCTTGCCAAGCTGCTTGCAATTCTCCCTGGGAATCGATAGATCAGGTTCCATGGAACTTAGAGAGGGTCAGTTCTGGATCTTTTGTGACTCCACCACGATTCAAGATTAATTCCCCACTTGATACCCCTTCCCTGTCTGTTTCACATCTCGTGTCAATATCTATCTTTTTTTTTTTTTGGCAGAATCTACGCAGCACGAACCGGCTGTGTCCCCTGTACTGCCACGGAAGGAAAGGACGCAGCTGAGGGGAGCTTAAACGAAGACGACCGTTTGATCCCCAAAGACAAAAAGACCAATCTTTTTAGTGCTCTGATCAAGAAGAAAAAGAAAACGGCGCCCACCCCTCCGAAGCGGAGTAGTTCGTTCCGGGAAGCGGAGGGCCACCTGGAGCATAAAGGAGGAGGAGGGGAGGACGAAACCAAAGAGAGCAACAATGGGGGTTTGCTCACACATCCGGCTGATTTAGAGGACCGTTCCAGGTTCCCCAACCCCAGCAACGAGGCCGCCGGAGTCGCCAACGGGACTGGGACCTCCGGTTTGTTGACGCCGAACGTTTGGAAAAAATCAGGGTCCTCAGCCAGTAATCGCCCGGGTCCCAATGAAGAGGACGGCGGTTCGATCTCCAGCAAGCGTTTCCTGCGTTCTTGCTCGGCCTCTTGCGTTCCCCACGGGGCCAGGGACACCGAGTGGAAGTCGGTCACCCTCCCTCGGAACCCGCAGTCTATGGGGCACCAGTTTGACTCGTCCACCTTCGGGGGCCACAAGAGCGAAAAGCCCGCCCTGCCTCGGAAGCGAGCCAGTGAGGTAAAGGCTGATCTGGTCAGCAGGGGGATGGTCACCTCAGGTCCTCGGCTGCTGAAGAAGAACGAGGAGATGCTGGAAGAGACTTCCAAAGAGACCGAGTGTACCGCGGGGTCCAGCCCGCCCACCCTCACCCCTAAACTCACCCAGAGGCAGTCTTTGCTTCCTTCTGCTTGTGGGGCTCCATTGGTGGAGCAGGCCCCAGGAGGCAAAGCCAGCTTGGGCATCTTTGCTGGCAAAGTCCTGGGCGAGGAGTCCCGTCTACGAAAGATGAAGCCAGCTCTAGAGAAGGACAAAGGGAAGCTCTCGAAGCTCAAACCTGCCCCGCCGCCTCCAGTCTTGAACTTAGCCAAAAATAGCAAGGGGGGTCTCGGGCCCAGCCATGAAGGACCAGAAGGGCCCCTGGTCAAGAGCAAGCAGGCAGCAATGGCTGCGGAGCCCGTAAATACTGAGACTCTCAAATCCATTGAGGGAAGCAAAAAGCCACTGATGACCTCCGTACCAAAGTCTCCCTCGTCCGCCAAATTGCTCTTCAGCTCCCCTTCTCCGTCACCCCCCACCGTCTCGTCAGCTCTGGCGGCAGACCAACCTCTATCCACGGCCTTCATCCCCCTCATTTCCACCCGGGTGTCCCTGAGGAAGACCCGCCAACCTCCCGAGAAGATAGCGAGCGGCACCGTCACGAAAGGGACCGTCCTGGAGAGCTCTGATACCCTGCGGACCGCCATCAACAAGAACTCGGAGCAGATGGTCAGCCACAGCGCCGTCCTGGAAGCGGGCAAGAACCTGTACACCTTCTGCGTCAGCTACGTGGACTCGATCCAGCAGATGCGGAATAAGTTTGCTTTCCGAGAGGCCATCAATAAACTGGAGAACAGCCTCCGAGAGCTTCAAATCTGCCCTGCCACGGTTGGTGGAGGTCCAGCCGCCACCCCAGATTTTAGCAAGTTGCTCGGCTCAGTCAAAGAAATCAGCGACATTGTCCAGAGGTAGCAGAAGAGGGGAGATAATCGGTGACCCACGTTAGATGGCGCCGACCCAATATATTTTTGGTTTCTGGGACAGAACAATGGACCTCACACCTCAGAGAGACAACACACAGACTTAGCCATGTGGACTGTATCTTAGTTGTCCTCTGGGGCTATCCAAGACTCTCAACTTTGAGCCTTCCAGGTGTTGCGTTGCTTGGATTGCTCTCACCCCTCAGGATACGCTCGTCCATCACTCCTCACAACCATCTTGTGAAACAAGAACCTCTCCCCCTACACCTACCTGCCCCCTGCCCCCCAAATCCATCTTCCTCATCTGGAATTTCCCTCGGTTTGCTTCTTAACTCGGGGACATCCAAATCTTGTGAAGCTTAAACTCACCTTAACGTTGCATCATTTGGGATGTTCCAATTAAGGCTTTGCTTGCTTTCAGTGTGAGCTTGGTGTTAAAAGGGTCGCTTGTCTAGACCAAATTGATTGCAGGGATCTCTCTCGGTGGCTTCCCTTAGCCCTCTTTGCACATTGTCAGGTTCGCGAAAGACCAGGTTCGCGCGGGAAGGTTCAGTTGAGCTACTCTATTGCTAAAAGCCTGTGTGCAGGAATCTTCTCAATACTTGCTAGGAGTTAGATAAGGGTCAAAGGAATTCAAGGGAGGTTGGACTGAGTACATGGGGATTCTAGGCTGATGCCTCTCTTCACTCCACCCCCCCCCTGGTTCTGCCACTTCTTCTACACACATGGATGCATTGTCACACCCCATTTTCTCTCTTAGCCTTTCTGTCTCCCTCCTGCACGCTGCGGTCTTAGGTGTGAAATTAGGCAGGGGTCTTATGAGGACCAACTGAAGGAACCTCTCTCTTTGACACCACCCACACCCCCTTGGATAAAGGAGTGACTACATAAACGATTTCAATCCCTTCCTTCACTCCCCTTTCTTTCAAGAGGTGGTCTCGGTTGCTTTGGGAGTGAGCAGAGGCAATTCGAAGCTTCCACCCAAAGCCAAGCTTGTACCAATTAGGGTCCTTGGGGATTTGCACATCTCTTTTTTTTCTTTCTTGTCTTGTCTTTTCCTTTTTTAAAAATTTTTTATTTTAGAAAGGAGGTCACCCAGTGTCCCTCTGCTGGAGTCCAGGCACATCTAGGGGCTCATCCGTTGCTTCTCTTGCAAGATTCACTCCATTGGCCCAACCGGGAACCCTTCTGCGTTCCTGGCCTGTGGTCAGCCCCTCCCCGTGTGGCGAAACCGTACAAATGTGGGAGCAGGGAAACCCTGGGGAGGGGAGGGGAGGTTGGAGGGGGAGCTTTGCCACGGGAAAACAATTTGGGGCGTTCGATTCGCTGCCTCCCTTACGCCGAGCATCTCCACCTGAAAACCTTTTTAATTATTATTTCCCCCGCAAACAAACCTATAACTTATACCTGGTAACACACGTAGATGCAGGCCTTTGCTGGCTTTACTCTGCCCTTGTGTGTCGTGCCCGGCCTAACCAGGGGAGCGGGGGGGAAGGGAGAGAATGAAACTGTGATTTTAACCTCCGAAAGGATGGAGGGGGAGGGGGAGAGGCCCCCCCAATTCCGAGAAAGTTGGATATTTCCAGAGGGTACCTAGACTTTTGTGAATAATCTCTCGTTGTAATATAGACTTATGTTCATATCTCAGTATTAATGCCTTTTGCAGACCCCTTGCCCTGCCTTCCAGTGTGTAAAAAACAGCTGCAGCTTTTTAATTCTTAACCTCTATAATACTCAACAGGGGAGGGGGTTTATTCCCCCCATCTTCTTCATCTCTAGCTTATTGTTTGTCCAATCCAGGACGCTTTTAGAGATATTTTCACCCCTTTTTCCTTCTCCTCCACCGCCACGACCACTTTTAAGTGTGTTCTTTTGAAGGATTCCAGATGGTTCTTTCTTAGTCTTTGTTTTGTTTGTGCGTGTTTTTTTTTTTTAAAAAATAAATTGACGTCCAAGAAAAGAAGAGAGAGAGAGACGGCTGACTTTAGCCCGGCTGACTTTCTCGCACGGCTCCACAGCCCGGGCATTGGTCAAGGGGGAAGCGAATTTAAACACTTGTGGAAGCAGGTTGGCAGAGGGGCGGGAGCCATCTACAAACCCTGTTGAGAATAAAACCAAACCCAGATTGACAAGCCATAGTTCCCGGGGATATGGATGGGAAGTTGTACGGTTAGCCTGTGAGCCTAACGAAGACCCTTCTTTCCTTCCTTTTCCTTCTCTTTCCTTCTTCTCGCCTTTCTCCTCTCCCCTCCTCCTCTCCTCTATCCTGCCTTATCTTATTCTAAATTCTCTTTTCTCTTCTCCTGTCTCCTCCCCTATCTTATCCTTAATTCTCCTCTTTTCTCTTCTTTTCTCCCCTCTCCTCCCCTATCTTAACCTTAATTCTACTCTTTTCTCTTCTTTTCTCTTCTCCCCTCTCCTCCCCATCGTATCCTTAATTCTCCTCTTTTCCCTTCTTTTCTCTCCTTCCTCTTTCCCTCCTTCTTCCTTTCATGGTCCTTTCTAATAGAACAGGTGGGACTGAATCCTAACTTGCCCACCCTCTCGAAATCGGCACTTCCCGCCCGCTCGTTCCCCCATGTGCCAGCATAAACCCAAACCACCGAAATATTTCCCACCTCCGGATGCTCCAAGAGGGATGCTCTTATTAAGGCAAGCACCAATCTCAGATGGCGCGGCGACGCGTTGCGCTTTTCACTATTTGCCCCTCGATTAAGAAAATCAACGGCTTGCAGGCAAAGCCCGCTTTATTCCTGGCTCAAAGCGAGGGCTCCGATTTCATTTTCTCTCTTTCCCCTCCCAAGCCCCAAGGAGTCTTAATTAAACCAGGGCTCCATGAATCTTGGCAAAATCTTTGTTTATTGCGGCTGCTCTGGCCAGGGCTAAAAGAAGTCAGCCGGAGATTTGAAGCTGGCCAATTAGCCCGTTTCTTGGCGAACCCCGAGTCCAGTTTTGCAAACGTCTGTTGGTCGCAGCTCGATAGAAAATTGACAGGGTGAATATTTATGAAGGCTCTGAACAGAGGGGGCGGGGGGGGAGAAAGCAGGAAAAAAGGAGGCCCAGAAAAGTCAATAAAGCTTCCAGCAGCTTTGCCATTCCAGCTGACTTGGGGCAGAGGTAATTGTTTGAAGTTAGACAAGAGAGGGAAACTGAGGGTGCTTTATTGTTTGGGAAAATAAATTACTACTACTACCAGTACTACTACTACTACTACCACTACTACTACTACTCCTTCTCCTCCTCCTTCCTTCTCTTCCTCCTCTTTTTCCCCTCAACCCTCCCTCTGCTCCTCCTTTCTTCTCTCTCCTCTCCTCCCTCCTCCTCCTTTCTTCTTCCTCTCCTCCTTCCACCCTCCTTTCTCCTTCTCATCCTCCTTCCCCTCCACTTTCTCCTCCCTTTTCTCTCCTTCCTCCCCTTCTTCCCCTCCTCCTCCTCCTCCTCTTCCTTCCCCTTTCCTGGGAGATCCTAATAGAATAGGTGGGACCGGATTCCTGACTGACCCATCCTTAAATCAACATTTTAGATTTAGATTAAATTACCACCCCCATGGCTCAGAGTTTCTAAACCTTACAACTGGGTGTCCACTTTTGACATTTCCTGGGACCCTCTTGTGAATACAGACTTCAGTGAACAAACCCTGTTTCCTGTCCCCTGTGCTGAAACGATGGCCGAATTTTGTACATCCTGGGCAATCACAGTTATCCCGTCGCCTTGTCTAATAAGCTGGCTCTAATTCATTCACGAAACCAAACCGATACCCCTAGCAAAAAATGAAATACCTTTTGGGGGTTCGCATTCTCAGTGCAGGAAGCCAGCATCAGGCCTGTAACTTAACACAGGCGATGCGTTTGCATGCCGTGCTAACTATGTTAAATGGTAGCTTGTGCGTTGTGCAAATCCAGCCTTCTTGTTTAGATTATCGACTGGCTTATTGTGCTACCTATCTGGAAGATGGGTTAATCCAAGAATCAGTTTAATGGTGAGGCTTTCTTTCCTCTTGTGTCTTTTTATCCCTCTCTAACTATTTTTTTTAATTAAAATAATGTTAGGGAACCAAATAGAGGAGTCAGTCATGCCTGGCCTCTATCACTCCCAGTGGACTTCTAAGGAGAGAAATGAAGGGGAGTCCAAATAATGTTGATTTGCCCCCCGCACACCCAAAAAACCCACACAAAAATAGCACTGAATTTGCAAACCCCACTGCCTTTCCCAGCTCAAGCCTGGCGTTTGCAAATTCAATTACGGGCAAACATGCCTTATTTTGAAAGTTCTTAAACTAAGTTTTGGTGTTTTTTTTCATTATCCTTTTGTTGATGCATCTGTGGGTTTACCTGCCTGTGTCCCTCACTTTTTGTTTGTTATTTATCAGGTTTTTATCTCGCCTTTATAACTATAGGGTAATTCAAAGCAGTGAAAATACACAACAACAACTCTGTGAGGTGGGTTGGGCTGAGAGAGAGAGGGACTGGCTCAAAGTCACCCAGGTGACTTTCACACCTAAGGCAGGACTAGAACTCACCATCTCCTGGTGATTGGCCCAAAGTCACCCAGCTGGGTTTCACATCTTCTCTGCAAAAACTTTAAGCCTTTTCATCTCTCCATTATTAGTTGCCTAAGTTGGGACAGTGGTTCAAATCTAGCCTGACACCCACAACTGCGTGCTCAAAGTCAGGCACAGTGTGGCAGCCCTGCATTACTGGGCCGGGAGACAACATAAAAATTGCTCATCGGTTCTCTCTTCGACAAAAGCTTTAATAATAACGCTTCAGGAAAGTGTGCTTTATGTAATGCAATCGTAGAACCCTTTGCAATCTTTAGATCTGCTGAATGTACAAAAGCTGGGGCTGTATTAGCTTCTTTGGACGAAACAGGTGGGTGACCGATGGTATCCTTTTCAGAATTTAACTCAGTTTGGGGCAGCAAATGATCGAATTTCTAATCACTCAATTTCTGCCTCTGTCTTCTTAGTCAACAGTCCTTTTCTTCACCACTTTTGTCTTCTGCTCCTTCTCCAGAGGCATTTTAAGCGATTAGCTTTCAGCCACTTTATTTCCGACACTGCAAAATCTATAAATAGCTGCAAAAAAAAAAAAAAAATTCTAAAGAGAGAGAAAGATCAGATTTAAACCTGTGCTTGGACGGTCGTTTCTGTGGTCTGGAGGAAGGATGGGCTGACCCTAAAAAAATAAAAAATTTTTTTTAAAAAATTAGAGGTTATCAGAGTTGAAGAGCTGTGATGTGCCTATTGTGGGCACTCCATCACAGGAGGTTTCCAAAAACAGACTGGACAACGTTTTGCACGATGAAGTTAAAATAAATCCAGGTTTTTAAGAATTGTTTTATCTCAACCTAGATTATCTAAGTTGACTAGGGGGCCTGGGGGTTAAATTGTAGGGTGAATGGTTGGAGGAACTGGTTATGTCCAGCATAATGAAAGAAAGGATTGGGGGGACAATGATAGAGTCTTCCAATATTTGAGGGGCTCCTACAAAGATGGGGGGGGGGTCAAGCTGTTTCCCAAAGCACCTGAAGGCAGAAGCAACAGATGGAAACTAATGCAGGAGAGAAGCAACCTAGAGCGAAGGAGGGATTTAATGGCAGGGGAGGACCATTAATCAGTGGAATGGCTTGCTTCCAGAAATTATGTGGGCACTCCACCCCAAAAACAGATGGAACAACTCTGGAATGGTATAGGGTTTCCTGCCTGAGCAGTGGGTTGGACTAGAAGACCTCTGAGGTTCCCTTCCATGTTTTTACATTCTAAGAGAATGAAGCCGGGGAGGGACAACATTGCAACTGGAGTGAAAATAGAGAGCGGAGAGCTCTAGTCCATTAAAAGCAACAGTTTGATGGACAGCTAGTGGACTCCAGCAATATGGACTCTTAAAGCACCAGGCGGTCTTGACAAGCAGAGACAGGAATGGGCAACGCTGCCCCCTCCCTTGACATCACCCGCAGAGAAGCCTTGAAAGAACAGTTGCTTTGCAAGGCTAACACCAGTTACTCACACCCAGAATAATGCTGGAAAAGTGCATCCCACCATTTCCCTTGTCCATTAATGCCGACGTCCCTTCAGCCCCAGCTTAAGTTTGACAGTCGTTGACATCAAGAGTATAATTTCATTTCTTTGGAGGGCGGGAGGCTCAAAAGGCTCCCCAGCTGGGAGACTTCGCCTCTGACAATTCCTCCTTCGACACGAGCCAGGAAAAATAATATGAATTTAATCAAAAAAAAAAAAGAGAACCTTCTTCATCTTTTGTGGCACAGAGAAGGCTCTAGGTCTGGAAATATATGCATTAATTTGCTTCCCCGGATCATGATCGTATCCTGCTTTTATTTCTCTCACTTTTGGAGTATAGCAAAAAGATTAAACGATAGATAGATAGATAGATAGATAGATGGATAAGAGAGAGAGAGAAATGTGCAGAGAGGTCTGAGAGCTGGGTCTTGCAAGCATGAGGAAAGGTTTCGAAGGAGGAAATTAATTTGAATTATCTCGGAATTAATTCATTGGATTCACGCGGAATGCTAAATGGCCAACCTGGTATTTCTAGGACTGACCTAAGAATCAAAACATGAGGGTTCTTGGCTGCTCTCACTTTGGAGAACGTTGCAAAACCGTTCAATAAATTTTGCCTCCGAGAGTGCATATGTTAGAAAAACACACACCCAACACATGTTCACCAGGGCAAAGAATGCAGAAAGAAAGGTTTATTTTATAGGAAGATGCTTGGCTAAGCAACCTGCTGTTTAAAAAAAAAAAAAGCAAGCTGGCCAAAATGAAAAATAGAAACAGAGCTGAGGTTGGGGGAAATGTGTCCAAAAAATGGGAAAGAATACAGAATGTGTGTGTGTGTGTGTGTGGGTGTATTTTTCCCCACGTCATTATAGTTGTGCTTTTAAAGTTGTAGCAACGTTTTGGCAGAATCTCATCTGCCGTCATCAGGCACAGTGAAGGATTCAGGGCAAGCATTTTTCCCTCTGTCTTCCAGATGTGGAAGATTGCAACTCCCGGTGGGACTGTTGAAGGTGGCATTCTATTGCACACCTGGAAGATCTGGAGTTGCTCTGGGGTTTGTGGACCTGAAGAGGTGAAGGTGACAGATGCTCCCACCAAGTAGCACCTGGCAAGCAAAAATAAGTCCCCCTTGGATGCTCCAAATGACCTTGGACCTCTCGAAGGAATAGGAGAAAAATGGATGGTTGGCAGTCAGCCTGGATCGATCTCATGCTCTTCTGAATAACAGAATACCAGAGTTGGAAGGGGCCTTGGAGGTCCTCTAGTCCAACCCCCCTGTTCAAGCAGGAGGCTCTATAACATTTCAGATGGACAAATGATTGTCCGTCTCTTCTTGGAGACCTCCAGGGTTGGAGTATCCACAGCTTCTGAAGGCAAGTCTTTCCACTGATTAATTGTGCTCACTGTCACAAAATTTCTCCTTAGTTCTAGGTTGGATCTCTCTCTGATTCCACTTCTTGTCCTGCCTTTAGGGGCTTTGGAGACCACCACCCCTGTCTTCTTGGTGACACCCCTGTAGATATGAAGCCAACTCCATTTTGGAGAGGGGAGGTTAAGAAAGAGAAAGGACCAACTGGGAAACTTTCAGATCCCTGGAGATTGCAGGGTGGTTGCGAAATGGGACGATGGGTTTAGGAGCACAGCAAGCTTTGCCGATGGATCGTGTCAGGATCACATCAAACGGTGGGGGCCCCCCCAGAAAAGCTCCCTTTGGCCCAAAAGGCTTCTCCTTTTCGCCTCCCAAACCAGATGCTAAAGCCGGTTTTCTTCCCCTTGTAGTCGCCATTCCATTCTTTTGCGAGGGTCTCCGGGCTGCCGACCCCCTTCTCGCCGCCTTCCTCCAGCAGATCCGCGATGGCCTTGGGCTTCTCGTCCGCGTCCTGCCTCCCAAAGCGGAACTGGATCCCCGCTTTCTCTTTCCTGAAGCTCTGAAGCTCTTTGGCGATGCTGAAAAGGGGGTTCAGGCTGACGGACGAACGTCGCCACTCTGCATGTCCGGCTTCCCCAAAGCCAGGTTCATCTGGGATGACTTGGAATTCTTCTTCTCCGGGGTGTTTCGGGGCTCGGAGGCCATGGGCAAGGAAAGAGGTCCCAACACTCAGCAGGAGGAGGCAGGAGATGTGGTTGGGGAACTTCATCTGTCGGACAAATAAATGCTTGTCAGATCTCCCAGCCAGTGCTGAAGCCAAATGACAGGATGGCCCGTTCGTCCATCCATCAAAAATCTCACCCACCTTTTTATTCTAGAGCAGGGATCTCGGCAACCTTAAGCACTCAAAGAGCCATTGGGACCAGTGGTGGGATTCAAATATTTTTAACTCCAGTTGGGTGGGCGCGGTTTGGTGGGCGCGCTTTGCATGCGTGCACACACTTTGCGTGAGTGCGCGCACCAAACATGCACTTTGCACAGGCGTGCAGAGGCGTTCTAACTCACCTCCTGCAAGCCTGCACGATCCCGGGCGTTTCAGCAACTGCTGCGCAGCACTTTTCTGTGCTTCAAATTCAGAGGATAAAGATGAATATGTGAGCCTGGGTGGGCCCAACAGCAGAGTGGCGGAGAGAATCGGTTTGGTCTCTGCTGTTCATCGCTTGTACCGGTTCGGTAGAACCAGGCCGATCCGGTAGAATACCACCACTGATTGGGACCCGTTTCCCACAGAAAAGAAACCACCAGGAGCCACAAAACCTTTCCCCGTGCCTGACTGTTTCCTGAGCTGCCACAAAACTAGCATCTGTAGTTGAATTAAACCTTCTGTTTTCTTCTGAAACTTTTCTTGGATTTATCCCTGGTTGTCCTACCGGGGGGTTGAAAAGCTCAATAAATCGTGGGTGTCATACATTGGCGGTTGTGACGCCTATTTTGAGCAACCGGGAGCTGCAGTAGAGGGATGGAAGAGCCACATGCGGCTCCAGAGCCACAGGTTGCTGACTCCTGCTCTAGGGAAAGAGTTCTCGGAGCTCGGCTGGTGCTCCTCACAGACGTTTCATTACCCAACTCGGTAACATCATCAGGGCTAGGGAGAGAGGGGCGTGTGGAGGAGGAGGAGGAGGAGGGGAGGATTGTGGGGGGTCCTTGGTGCTCTCTGAACTCGCTCGCTTTTTTTTTTTAAACAGCGAGGTGAACGTTAGCCCAACAATCCAGAAGTAAACAATACCCAGATTGAGGAATCGCCACCTCAAATAAGGTGACAGTAAATAACAATCCAATGAAGGACCCACTGAGAAGACTTCTACCATCCTTGTCAGGGCAAGGCACTTGTATACGACAAGAGAGCAAACTGCACTCCTAGCACTGATGATGTTACCTAGTTGGGTAATGAAACATCTTTAAGAAAACCCCAAAGTTCAGAGAGCACCAAGGACCCCACAGTTCTCCTCCTCCTCCTCCTCCTCCTCCTCCTCCTCCTCCTCCTCCTCCTCCTCCTCCTCCTCCTCCTCCTCCTCCTCCTCCTCCTCTCCACCTCACTCCCTTCCAGCACTGATGATGTTACCTAGTTGGGTAATGAAATGTCTTTAAGAAAACCACAAAGCTCAGAGAGCACCAAGGACTCCACAGTCCTCCTTCTCCTCCTCCCC
>NC_142023.1:7994831-8112331 GCF_049901735.1 Notechis scutatus
TTTGGGATGCTCTTAAAGCTAAGCAGGACCGGGTCTGCTGAAGAATGGGATGAGAATCCCAGGGTTATATAGGTAGTCCTTGACTAACAACCTCCCATTCAGTGACCACCCGAAGCTACCATGGCGCTGAAAAAAAAAAGTGACTTAAGATCAATTTTCACACTTAACAACCGTGGCAGCATCTCCTCGGTGATGTGATCAAAATTCAGACGGCAACTGGCATGTATTTATGATGGTGGCAGTGCCCCATGGGCCTTGTGATCACTTTTAGCGACCTTTTGATGAGCAAAGTCAATGAGGAAGACAGACTCACTTCACAACTGTGTCTCTAAATTAACAACCGCAGCGAACCACAACTGTAGCCAGAAAGATTGCAAAATGGGGTGAATTGTCTTACTTGTCACGCTTAGCAATGGAAATTTATACTTATATAGTCATATGGTCTATAGTCATAAATCAAAGACTATCTGTAGATCACTCTGGGAAGTGGAAAAAGAAACTATCTCAGAGGGGTCCCATTTCGGCATTGCTTCCAAGAAAAGCCATCCGGAGTGGACCATACTGTCACCAGAAATCTCATTTTTACTGTTCTTCAGGAAAGAAGCTTTTAATTAAAGAGCCAAAAGCCCTTCCGGAATGTGTTGGATAATTTCTTTATCTCCTAGAGAAATTGTGATTTTTTTCCCCCAATCCTAAAGTCATCCTTGCCCAGATGTAGTGTCTCCTTTTAACTTCCTGCCTCTGGAAGAAAATCAGAGCCAGCCACTTTTATCCCGGGTGCAAAATTTCATGGATAGGAATCAAGCTGGACTCCAGGAGATGGCCTTAGCGCATGGCAACATAGGCCAATCTCAAAAAGTTAGCCAAGGACTCAAGAAGGTTGAAGATTCCTCTTTTGGATCTTGTATCTGCTGTAATTTAAATCCTGGTTGTTGTTGTTTTTTAAAAAAAATATCTCTTTTTTTAAGGGATAAAAGACTCAAAGAGGGGATGGTGGTATCCAAAAAGATTATGTTTCTGTAACTTGGGTTCCAGCACCATGGATAGTTCCTGGGAAACAACCCTTGTCACTAGATTTCGGGTTACATCTAGCAAATCTTGGCTGATCTCAACAAGCTTAGCAAGATAAGGCATATTTAGCATTGGATGAGAGGCCACAAAGAGATCCCAGGGCTACAAGCTAGACTGGGAAGTTGAAAAAAAAAGTACACATTCCACCACAAGACAACTGCTTCCATAGCGTTGTCACTCGTCAACCTTCAACTACTGTTTGAAGTTCAAACAACACTGGGGAAAAAAGTGACTTACAATGGGTCTTCACACTTACTATCAGTGCCACAGACACATGAACACGATTGGAGTGCTTCCCTCCAGATGTGGGTACTTCATCACTGGAGGTCTTCCAGAAAAGATTCGACAACCGCTTTAAGGCTTTTCAGAAGGATGTAGGGCACCAGGAGATGCCTCCAAAAAACGTGATTTGAATGTAGTGAATTCTTCTGTCCTGTTTCCCACCCACGCCCAAGGCAAAATAAATAATCCGTTCTGCTGTAATGCTCCCCAAAACACAATAAACACGACGTCTCCTTGATTGTAGCAAACCTTCAGCATGATCTTCATCAGTTTGTGATGCTGCCTTGTGCTATTTTTATACAAATTGTCTTTTTTTGGGGGGGGGGTGTTGTTGCAAAGAATGAGATGTTCAGAAATGCTTTGATTTACCTGAAAGCGTTGCAGGAAGGAAATGATGCTAGTTTGAAGCCGGTTTCCAGTTGCTGGCATTTGCCTTTTGTTCAGTTCATAGGCTGTGTGGGATGGATGCAATCCCATCTACGTGTGTGTGCTTTTGTAAGGCTGCGGAGCTGTGAGGGTGTGAGCAATCCCTGACTTGATTTGATTGCCTATTTGTACCCTATGACTAACATTAAGTGTTGCACCTTATGATTCTTGACGAATATGTAAGTTTTCTTTTTACGTACACTGAGAGCACATGCACCAAAGACAAATTCCTCGTGTATCCAATCACACTTGGCCAATAAAGAATTCGTTCATTCATTCATGAAGGCAAGGGCAATTTTGTGTGGGTTTACAGTGTTGCTAGCTTTTGGAAGTGGCACATCTGCAGATGGTCAGGTGTGAAGCTCTCCTTCTCAGTTGCATTGAATGATTGAATAGAATAATTTTATTTGGCCAAGTATGATCAGACACACAAAGAATTTGTCTCCAGTGCAGAAGCTTTCAGTGTACATGCAAAACAACACAGTAAAAATAACCACAATAATGACACCAATAAGAGAAGGTAGTAGAGAAACTACTTTGAGGAGCTAACTAAAGATTCAAGTGATTGTTTGACAGGGGGGGAACCTCTGGTTAGAAAGTAAGGAATCCTTGGTGCTCTCTGAGCTTGGTTGTTTTCTTGTAGGCATTTCATGACCCAACTAGATAATGTCATCAGTGCTAGACGTTACGTAGAGTTGACAGTTTGGGCAATGAAAGGTGTGCAAGGAAACAGCCAAGCTCAGAGAGCATCAAGGACCCCTCGTTTCAAACCTGAGCTACAAATATTCTCAAACTACAATAAGGTTAGAAAGTATTGGATGGATGGATGGAACAATGGATGGATGGATGGATGGAGAAACGGAAGGATGGAGCGAGGGAGGGATAGAATGGAATGGAGTGTAGATTAAAGATGGTTGAATTACTTACATTTTTGTTTCCTCTGGATTCTAAGACCTTCTCTGATGGTTTGGCAGATGGGGTCTGAATATCCCCGCTTGTCTGCCTTTAAATAAGACACCTCATTAGTTCTCACCTTTCCCTTTATTGTGCTTATTGCTGTACACATTCCAGAGCCTAAGATACCATAATGAACGGTTGGGATACTGTGCAAAATGACAACCTGATTAGACTCACGTAAGTTCGGCAGGAGAAGGGGAGAAAAGCACGGGAATTATCTTGATTGCTTTCGCCCGTCGATCTTATTTATTTCACGTGTGAATTAAAAACCCTGATCTTGTTCCCTCCAAACCCTCTTTAAGCACACCTAAACCCTTGATTTACAAGTAAAACTAGGACTGCTGAAGGAAGTGATGTAGTCTTCAGGGTTTGGGGCAAACCATCGTCCTCATTTTGGGATAAACTAAGCTTTTGGAAAGGGGCAGCTTCTTAATGAGTGTTTTAAAACAGAAGCTTTTAATTAAAGAGCCAAAATCCCATTAAGCTTCAGTAAGGTTTTGCCATGCTGATGTTTACATAATTGGTACTAGAAAGATACTAATTAGTTAGGTAGAATCTCAAAATATAGATGGGAAATTATTGACCTGTTGTGAGACTCTCTGAATGGTGTTGTTTTGGGACAGTGCTATGCCTCTTGTAGTGACAAGACATCTTAGGATTGCCGAGGTTCAAAAATAGTGCGCTCCTTATTATCGGATGAGAGTTGTGGGTCCTTTTACTGCAGTGACTTTGCATGTCAGAAGCTGGCTGGGAAGGTCACAGAGGGCAGTCATGTGAACCCAGGACGTGGCATCATCGGCTGTAAATACATGCTAATTGCCAAGCGCCTGAATTTAATCACATGACACGGGGATGCTACGATGGTCATAAGTGTGAGGACGCTTGCAAGTTATATTTTTCCCCAGTGTGGTTATAGCTTCAAACGGTCACTAAACGAATGGTTGTAAGTCAAGGAGTGCCTGTATAGGAATCTATGTGAGGTATTTTCCCCTAGGAGAAAACCAGCAAACCCATTTAACTCCGACCAACCTCTCATCTCAATGCGTTCACGTCTTGGATTTAAAACCAAGATGGGGAAATGTCTCTTGGCTGGAAAGATACCAAAATAGTTGCATTTTAATTCTGAACTAGCAATGGGAGACTGGCATGTCTTCATTTTTTGAGCCGAACAAACCAGCTTACAAGCACTTCTGGCCTGAGCATCTTGGTTACTTCCACTCACCAACCAGCAGCTTCGGTTCCTTGGAGAGAATTCTCTCTCCCTCTCTCTCGTAATCTAAATATCTCAGGAGAATTAATTTCTTTTTTCCAGGAGTCACTCCTTGCCATGAATCTGCATTTTCAAACGGTGGGGAGGAAAACCTTATTCTCTGCTCTCTAACTGCAGGTTTTTCAAGGCAACAGAAGGGTGGAGGTGGGGTCCCCGGTACACCAGGAACAGACGCCAAAAAGAAAAAGAAAAAAAGGAATGAATCTGACAAATTTACCATAAGGATAAACCATTTTAATTGTTTCTCTTTATAACTTGGCTTTACAAAGGAAAATTCGAGGTCAAAACCAAGACAATATTTACCCCCCAAAATGCATGTTCTAATAAAAGTATATAAAATCAAACAGTATACAGGTAGCTCTTGAGTTTACAACCATTTGTTGTTTTTTTAAACAATTTTAGTTGGGTTTTCATAAAACAGAAAGAAAAATAGAACATCTTTTTTTAGTGAACAACATGGTTCCAGGTTTTCACATCTCCATACAGATGTAATTTCAGTTACATATTCATTTTTCACATTGAGTTTCTTATCGTATCACTACTTTATATATTCTCTATTTTTACTCAAATACCTCCCTTGGGCTTATTTTATAGTTTTCTCATTTCCAGATCTATTTCATTATACTCTTATCTGTCCCATTTACAATTTCACTACATATTCTTATATCATTTGCCAAAAAATTCCTCCACATTTCAAATATTACAAAACAAGGTTTCCTCTATAATCACCGTTTAGAGTGTGTCGCCTACGTATCTTATAGTTAGTTCCCTTTCAAATCCCATTAAACATTCTGCTTTTAAGTTTACAACCGTTTGTTAGTGACAGTTTGAGGTTACAATAGCACTGAAAAAGGGACTTATTTACAACCGGTCCTCACGCTTATAACCGGTCCTCACACTTACAACCATTGCAGTATCCCGACAGACACTTACCGTAAAACATTGCCATGCTTAACAAAATAAATTCTGGTCCCTGGGCTTCTGCAACTGTTGTGAATGGTTCTGAGTTAAGGACTACCTGTATATACATTTATTTTAAAAAGACACTTTAATTTCCATGTTTCCAGGATCCCCCTCAATTCAACCACAAGCTACAAATATTTTCCTTCGTCTCCAGGATTTCTGCTCACTGTCATTGTTCCCATCTTCTTCAACCCCAAGAGAGTCTACAAAATAACCCACAACTTACACTAGATCGAAGTGGGTTATGGAAAACTTCAGGATCAGTCCCGTAGATCTTGTGTGTCATGCCCCAGGTGGAGACTGACTCTGAGGAACAGGAGGAACAGCCGACAGGGTGTAGAGGTGTGGCTCCGGAGGTTGTGGAGAGGCTGGGAAAGGGCAGAGGCCGGCTGTGCAGTCAGAGGAGGACCCAGACCCATCCCTTCTCCATCCTAGGGCACGCAGGGAGGAGAGGATAAGGGAGAGATGTGGTCTACTCAGCAGAAGAGGGCCTTGGATCCTCTTCATGGGCTGCAGCTGTGACAACTGAATAAGAGGACGGACATGCGTACAGGCAAGTGCTGGAAACAAAGCATGGAAATATCTCTAGTTTATGGTTCCTCTCTGAGTTTGGCGTCCTTCTCAGTGTGTGTTCTGTTATCTGTGGACATCCTCCAGCCCTTATCTTGCCTGGTTGGTGTTGTTTTTTACTCTTTATAATTTAAACGGCATTTCCTCCTTCTTGTAACTGCTTGTGTGGGAGTTTTTTGTCTCCAATCAAGGATATTTGGAGCTTGGAAGCAAAGTGAAGGAATAAAAAGGGCTTCACCTGTTTTTGTGACAGTGTTTATTTTGTATCTCACCCTGGGTCATCACATTTTGGCTGGATTCTCTTGGTTGATTCACCAAAATGGAAAATACATTTTTCTCATCGTTGGCCCAGTACTAAACTAGCTTTCTAGCACCAACAACATTTCTATATTCAGTACCGTTGAGGACACTAAACCAATTTCCATCCAATGATAAATTTACCTTCTATCTCCATCCATGCAATTTGTTTCCTACCCCATTATAGCTTTCACCCTGAGCATCTCCTAAACTGTGACTCATTCTTTTTACCAGTTAAATCCTTGCTTCCTTTTTGAGCAGCCTTCCTTGGAGCTCACCTTGGCTGAATAATTAATGTGTGGCTCTCCGTAAAAATAATTAGGGCATTTTTTTAAAAAAATGGAGGTCCTTGGGAAGAAGCTCTTGAACCAAGGCTAACTTCTCAAAAGAGCAAAGGCCCTCTCTTAAAATAACATCTTGAATTGGTAGGGGAGGCATAGGATTAGACCCATCAAGAGTGAAGTGAGGAGATATGGGGTTTTTCCCCCCACAGGTCTGTCCTTTCGAGTGTAGAGAAGAAAACAGATTTACAAGAATGCTTGTCTGGCATCAAAGAGAGGTCTACGATGAATGTCTTCTCCAAAACTCCGTTGAGCACACAAAGAGAACATTTTGACACTGTCAAGTGTAAGAGGTGGCAAGGGAATGTCTCAGCTTCTGTGTTCCTCCTGACCCAGGGGAAAAAACAAACAAACCACAGGGTAAGATGAGGAAGGAAGAAAGGAAGAACACGGAGGGCTTCAGCTATTTTTCATCTCTGACTGGCCGGATCTTCATTTCGGTGAATTTGAGCGAATATTGCCAACCTGTCCAGGAAGACCACTCGATTCCGTCTGCATAGGAGCTGTGGTGGCCCTTGAGGTATTGACCGTTCAGGTTGGACGTGTGGCAGTTGCGATACCACCAAGCACCATGGTAGAAGGCAGCGCAGTTGTTCTCTGAGTGGTCATTGTCCAGGTCTTTGGTGGTGAACCTCATGCCGTTGTGTTTCAAGAAAGAATCGCCTAGAAGGGGAGAAAGCAGATTATAAGTTGGCAAGATAAGTCAGAATGAAGTTTCATGGGACTGTAGAAGAAGCTACTGAGGACATTCTCCCTCAGTGAGGAGGTCTCCAACCTCACCTTGGAGGAACATCCACCATGGAGACCCATCAACCCCTTGTGAGACCTGGTTCCATCATCAAATTACAATTTATGCTAGAACGTTACATTCCACCATTCCACAAGATTCGTTCTGAGTGACGTTGAATCCCTTCACATATCCCGTCTTGGGAAGGAGCCATAATTCCATCCCATCATGGAAACTTGGAAGGGAACACTGGGGGTCATCTAGTCTACCTTCTGTTGAAGGCTGAACAGATGGCAACCCAACCATCTTCTGAGAAAGAACCCAGCTGCATCCAAAGAATAGAATACAGAATAACAGAGTTGGAAGGGATCTCGGAGGTCTTCTAGTCCAACCCCCTGTTCAACTGGGAGAACCTATATCCATCCTGGACAAATGGCTGTCCGGTCTCTTCTTGGAAACCTCCAGGGATGAAGGTCCCAAAGGTGCTTTTCCTTTGCTCATCCAAGAAGCTTCTTCTGGCTTCAGAGAATCTCCAGAGACACCATTGACGGAGCATCCATAACTTCTGAAGGCAACCCCATCCACTGTCAGGAAATTTCTCCTGAATTCAAGGTTGCGGGATTCCAATAAAAAAAAATATATCCCAGGAAATAATTCCAGGGAAGGAAAGACCACCACTTCCTTCACTGGAGCTTTGGAGGACACCAATGGGACAACGGGAGTCCCACCAATCACCTCATGTTCAACCTCCCAACTTCAAGGAATCCAGATGGTGAGTTCTTGACTTGGGGAAGCTTTTTTCCCCCCCTCCAATGGGAGTCTTTTACAAGCTACCAATCTGTCAGACGGAAGCTGAAGGAAGGGGACAATATCAAACTACGCGTTAGATTATTCTCTGTCTTAACAGTCTTAATAGTCTGCTCGGGCACGGGGTTGAGCTAGAGGACCTCTCCAGGGTCCTTTTCCAACTCGGTCATTCTGTTATTCTGTAAAAAAACAGGTTTAGGGAAGACTTAAGGGAGTGAGCAGAATTGTGAGCCGAGGAATGGTTGGCTGGTTGGATTCCATAAGGGCAGCGGAGATAAAAAAAAACAACCTGTTGCGTTTTGCCCTATCAGAAAACCAGAAATGCTTATTTCCACATCAGCCCACTGACGGATGGCTTCCAAACACACATTTGCAAAGTGGATATTCCGTCTGAAGCATTCTTTACCTTGGAATGAAATATTGATTTCTGACATGAAATTTACATTTCTGAATGGGTGTTTGAAGTGGAAATTTGCTACTGTGGCAGGCCAGTTTCCTTTCAAAATTCTAAACAGGGAGAAACCGGTTTTTTTCCCCCCCTTCCTTTCTTCCATCGAAATGATAATGTGAAAAAAATTACAAAAACAACTTCTGGGCAATTATTAAAACATATACAGGTAGTCCTCCACTTATAACTTTGTGTTTAGTTTGAAGTTACAACGGTAGTGAAACAAGTAACTGCCAGCCTAGTATCATCCTTCGTGCTCTCGGAACTCGATGTTTTCATTGTCCATGTTTCATGACCCAACTAGGTAACAGCATCAGTTCTAGAGGGAGTGAAGTGTGTGAGGGGAGGAGGAGGATTATTGTGTGGGGTCTTGGGTGCTCTCTGAGTTCGTTTAGTTTTCTTCAAGACATTTCATGACCCAACTGGGTAACAGCATCAGTGCTACGTTTTGTCCATCAAACTGAAAGCCCATGATTTTGGGTACTTCAGTCTTAGTGTATTTGATTAGGTTGGGTGTATTGCATCCTAGTGCTGTCATGAAATCTTTACTAGCACTGATGACGTTACCTAGCTGGGTGAAGAAATGTCTGCAAGGAAACAACTGAACTACTAAACTCAGAGAGCACCAATGACCCCACAGTCGTCGTCTTCTTCTTCTTCTTCCTCCTCCTCCTCCTCCTCCTCCTCCTCCTCCTCCTCCTCCTCCTCCTCCCTCCCTCCCTCCCTCCCTCCCTCCCTCCCTCCCTCCCTCCACTCTCTTCTAGCACTGATGACATTACCTAGCTGGGGTAATGAAATGTCTGCCAGAAAACAACCAAGCTCAGAGAGCATCAAGGATCCCATAAAAAAGAAGAAAGGTACATCTTTAGAAAGGAGACCCACCTGCTGTTCCAGAATAGTCAGTGACAGTGATGGGGTAGCCATCTTCCTCCGGGTCCACGGAGAAGAGGCCGACGGCAAAAGTCCCGTAATGGGCATAGGCTGTGCCGTTATCAAAATCTTCCAGGTCGATGCGCAATTCATAGGTTCCTTGCGTGCTCAGAGCATGTATTCGCTTCAGACCTTGTCCAGAAAAGAGGAAGAAAATCATCAGCTTTCCGTTTCTCCTCCTCCCCTTCCTGGCCGTGGGTAGCAAGGACTCCTGCCTTGAGCAGAGGGTTAGACTAAAAGACCTCTAGGGTCCCTCCCAGCCCAGGTTGGATGTTTACATGAATTTGAGGCTGGGAGTCTTGCAGCTATAATTGAAGCAAAATAGACATTCCTGCTCCTAGTCAAACGGGTGGCAAGGTTCTTTTGGACCATTATTGGCTGCTTGTTGGCTTATCAAGGATTGGCGTTATCTTATATGTATATTATTTGTATCTCAGTGAACTCAAATACTCCTTTCTCTTCCTATTTTCCCCACAACCCTGCAAGGTGGACTGGGCTGAGAGTGAACGAGCCCCAGCTGGGTTTCAGGCTTAAGGAGGGACTACAACTCCCAGTCTCCTGTAGATTGGCCCAAAGCCACCGAACTGGCTTTCATGACTAAAGTGGGGCTAGAACTCACTGTCTCCTAGTAATTGGCTCAAAGCCATCCATCTGAATTTAAGACCTACGGTGGGACTACAACTCATCATCTCCTGCCTATTGGTCCAAAACCAACCAGCTGGCTTTGGTATCTAAGGTGGGACTAGAACTCTCTTGTCTCCTGGTGATCCATTCACTCAGCTGGCTTTCTTACCTAAGGTGGGACTAGAATTCATGTCTCCTGGCAATTGGTCCAAAATCACCCAGGTGTCTTTCATGCCTAAGGTGGAACTAGAACTCACCTTCTCCTCATGCTTGGCTCAAAAGTCACCTAGCCAGCTCTAGGGACTAGAATTCCCTGTCCCATATTCCCCAGCCATGGACATACATACCCAGCCAGTGTTCTCCCGTCAGTTTTCCAAATCCATCTTTGTAAGCTTCCCAGCCGCGGAAGAAATTCACGGAGCCGTCCTCGCGCCTCTGAAAAACCTGGAGAGGCACAAGTCGCCAACGCAGTTTTAAGAAAGAGTGGGCGCAACCCCCCCAAAACACACACACACAAAAACCAACCCCTCCAAAATACAAAACTCAGCTTGCTGATGGCCGAGCCCCTGTTGCTTTCATCCCCCTGGTTCTTGCTTTTGATCCATCGCGCTGCCTTTGAAGAGAGCTGCTTATTCGACTTTGAGTACAAAATGTGCATTAATTATAGAGGGCTGGAAATTGGCTAATTAGACCGGAGTGGTTCGGCATTGGGGAAGTCCACACATGCTGCCTGTCAGGATTAATGGGCGGTTGAGGTTGTGTGAAAAAGCTTCCCATCGGTCAGACGGGGAGGAAAGGACAGTCCAATTTGCCGCTTTCTGCTTTAAGACAGGCTGTCCAGAAACCCAGGGTTGGTTTCGGCCAACGATCGTTCCTCTAGCAAATGGAAAAAAAATTGCCAGGGAAGGAACAGCTGCCGACTTGCATCCCCTCTCCCTTATGCGGCTATTCCTCGACTTGTAACCGTTCGTTTAGCGACTGTGTTTTACTTTATTTTATTTTTAATTTTTTAAAAAATACTTTATTAAAGTTCAAAATATTAAAAAGTTTACAAAGAACAAAACGTTAAAAAGCTTTACAAAAGTTTCTGTAATAGAAATTACACTGACAACTTTCAATATCGTTTTCTTGGCAGTACACTAAGTACCATATATACACATGGAATTTGGCAGTTTTTTTTCCCACGTTAACTGTATGAATTCACAGTTCTTAATTAACGTTAACAAACAAAGCTGTATCATCTTTATAGGTCACTAATTCAAGTAAAAACAGAAGAAAGGAAAAGAAACAAAAACAAAAGAGAAAAAAGAATATCATATTGACACACACACATATACATCCCTCCATCCTTCCAACCATTTATCCAACCATTCATCCCTCCATCCATCCATCCATCCAACCAACCATCCCTCCCTCCATCCACCCACCCATCCTTCCATCCTTCCATTCCTCCACCCATCCATCCAACCATTCATCCTCCATCCCTCCACCCACCCACCCATTCCTCCACCCATCCATCCACCCATCCATCCTTCCATTCCTCCACCCATCCATCCAATCATTCATCCCTCCCTCCCTCCATCCATCCATCCATCCATCCACCCATCCATCCTTCCATTCCTCCACCCATCCATCCAACCATTCATCCCTCCATCCCTCCACCCACCCACCCATTCTCTACCCATCCATCCACCCATCCATCCTTCCATTCCTCCACCCATCCATCCAACCATTCATCCCTCCATCCCTCCACCCACCCACCCATTCCTCCACCCATCCATCCACCCATCCATCCTTCCATTCCTCCACCCATCCATCCAACCATTCATCCCTCCATCCATCCATCCACCCACCCACCCATTCCTCCATCCATCCATCCCTCTGTCCACCCACACACCCATCCATCCACCCATTGTCTATCCATCTACCCATCTAAGTAAGAGCTGTGCAATTTCCAGAGATGTCGACAATAATGTGAGTAACCCTCTCCTCTTTAGAGAGTGACCGGCAACAAGGTGGATGGACTCCCATCCACTAGTGATGGGAGAGCCATTGGAAGATCTGAAGGACCAGATTAGAGACCAATCATCACGGAGAATATTTCATCTATGGGGTTGCTGAAGGTCAACCCTCATTTGATGAAGATATATCAATCGATCATTCTCTACCTGTGAATCAAAGTCAGCCTTCTTAGCCTTCTTAGCCATCACAGGTAGCTCAGATTCTCAGCAAAGGATCCCCAAACCTGGGAAATTCTAGCAACTCAGCTGCCTGCAGGTATTCAAGCCAGAGAAGACATTTTGAACGATTCATTTTCTGCGGAGACTCTCAAATTAGCCCAGGGAGAAATGTCTTCCTTTGATGAAAGGTTAATTTATTGACTGGGATAAGGAAAATGCCATTGAGGTCTGGCCGCTCGCTATAATTAAGCCCTCACCCCTGGATTTAATCGCTCTGAACTTAGCTTGGGTTCACTTTAATTGGAAAGGAACTTGGGAAGATGCTTTGAGGGACCTCCAGATGCTCATTTCAGGAGCTTTTCCACTTTCCCCAAAATCATATGCCACATGGAGGTGCTTTCCTTTGATTCAGTGATTACAGGTAGCCCTTAACTTACAACCACTTGTTTAGTGACCGTTTGAAGTTAGAACAGCACTGGGGGAAAAAAATCCTTATGGCTGTTTTTCACACTTATGACTGTTGCAGAACAGTTAGAAGAATTAATGAGTGGAGCAACTTGCCTCCAGAAGTTGTGAATGCTTCAATGCTGGAGGTTTTTAAGAAGATATTGGAAAGCCATTTTTTCTGGAATGGTCTAGGGCAGTGGTCGCCAACCGGTGGGCCGTGGCCCACTGGTGATCCATGAGAAAATTTTGGTGGGCCGCAGAGAAATCTCACCCCCAGTGCACTCCCCCAAGGCAATTAATCCAGGCTGTGCAGAAGCACAAGGCTGCGCCGCCCACATGGCCCGCGGGAACCTCCCCGCCCACTCACTCCTTACCAGGCAAACTTGCCTGCTAAATTGCTATTTTTCCTTTTTCTGACCATCACCTGTTCTGCTCTGCCAGGAGATTTAGATTAGCTAGGAAGCAGGAAATGGCTGGATTTCTTGCTTTCTAGTTAGTCTTTAGATCTTCGGTTCTGCTTTTAAGCACAGCCGAACCTCCCTTAGGACTGAAGGTTCTGTTATTCAGTGCAGACTCCACAGCAAGCAAATTTCATGTGACAGACTGTGCTAGCTGATGGCAGATAGATAGATCACTGAATGATTCTGTGAGCAACTCAATGTGCCTGCCTGCTTTGCCTGATCTTGGGTAAAAGTTGCTCTCTTTTTTAATAAAAAATTCAATATTTATATAAATATTTATAATATTTGCCCAGCCACTCACATGACCACCAAGCCACACCCACAAATTAGGTCATGCCCACAGCACCAGTTAGTGGTCCCAGGGATTTAAAATTATGAGTATGGTGGTCCCTGAGGTCTAAAAGGTTGGTGACCCCTGGACTAGGGTCTCTTGCTCAAGCAGGGGTTGGATTAGAGGACCTCCAAGGTCCCTTCGTATTCTGTTATTCTATTCTATTCTGTTCCTTCCCATCCCATTGTATTACTAATTAATTGGGTAATCTGGTACGTTAATATCCTGAAAAACATTAATCTCTCTTGAGTTGCACAAAGCAAATTCTCTGCTTTTTTTAAAAATCTGCAGTGGACTTTCTGGCAATTTCATGCTGCATAAATTATTTGTGATTAGGTTATTGCAAAAAAAAGCCCCCCTCCGATATACTACAATGACTTTATTGAGGCAGACAAAATGTGACTTTTCTCCATATTACTTCTCTTTGAAGTTTGGGTCGTCTAGTGAAGGGAGGCACTGGTCTCCCAATTTGCAGCTCAATGGCAAAAACTTCCCTCTTTTTATTTTCCCAGCCCCTTTTTATTTTTTGCATTATGTATTCCTTTTGCATGACTATTATTATTATACACAAAAAATGACAGTGTACACAGCAACTTCAATTTGTAAGTCCCAATACTTTGTGATATTTTTCTTGCTGCGTGTCTACAATTCGTGCATCACCAGGTATTGCAATTTCAGTGAACCAACCCTTTTTCTTTTCAACTATTGTTATGTCAGGTGTGTTGTGGGCCAAATGCCTGTCCGTCTGAATTCTGAAGTCCCACAAGATCTTGACTTTTTCATTCTCCAGAACCTTCTCAACCTGATGTTCCCAGTAGTTGTTACTATACTCAAATCCAAACTTTTGCCACAGTTTCCAGTGAATGATTTTAGCAACTCAATTATGGCGTTCTAAGTAGTCAGTTTGTGAAATTTTGCTGCATTATTATTATTATTACTATTATTATTATTAATTTTTTTTTTTTGCATTATTGGGCACAGTAGAATTCCTTTTAGGAATGAATCAAGGAGACCCAACTGAGCTGCCAAACAATAATAATAATAATTTTTTTAAAAATAAAGCATCGCTGGGTAACAATTAAGAAAGGTCTAATTAAAAAAAAAAATAGCTGGGAAAAACTTGAAAGGGCGAAAAAGGAGAGCACAACCCAGGAACACAGTGGGCACCGGATTGCATGCTGAAGAGCATCGTTGTCCCTTTTGCAGCAGAGATTTTATTTTTTATTTGTCTAAAATTAGACAACAATGAGCCCAGGCACAAGGGGGACAACATTTTACCTGTCTCATTTCCTGAAAAATTCCACATGAGGGAACTCCTCTCAATTACTGAGTTTTCTCCCGACAGCAATAGGATTCTAAACTTCTTGCAAAAATTGGAGCATTCTGATATTTTAGAACAGAGAATAATAGAGTTGGAGGGGACCTCAGAGATCTTCTAGCCCAACCCCCCTGCTCAAGTAGGAGACCCTATACAACTTCAGATAAACGATTGTCCAGTTTCTTTTTGAAAACCTCCAGTGATGGAGCACCCACAATTTCTGGATGGCATTTTGGGAATTTTAAGAAACTTTAAGACAGCAGGTTGGCTGGGGAATTCTGGGGGATCGAAGCCCATCCATCTTAAAGCCTGCTGATTGGAGAATTCTGGGAGTTGAAGTCCGCCCATCTGAAAGCTTGCAACTCTTTGCTATTCAGGAATGGCCTTTTAACAGCCAGTGGGAGTGTGAAAATAAGTGTTATTCTCTGCTAGTGCCAGTCAGTAAATCTGCTAAAAGCTAAAGCATCGAGATTTGTGCTTGTATCTCTAAGGCAGTGGTTTTATTTGCCCAATTATGCAAGAAATGTCAGCTCACACAACTGAAGTTTAAGAAAACTGAAGAGAACTTCCTTCCAGTTTCAGAAAATGAACCAGCATTAGTCTGTAGGTTTGTTAAAGGTTTTTTTTTTTTTTAAAGAACCATGGTTTCAAAAGCAGGTAAAATTTAGCAGGTCTTGGTGGTAAAGGTAAAACAAAAGAGCTTAAGCAATTATCTTAGATCAAGTATTCATTTATAACTGATCTATTTGTTAAATCCCAAGAGGGCGAAAATTTAGCCCAGGTCTGAGATGCTGACAAGGCAAAAAAAAAGAAAAAAATGCTATTCCTGGTAAAATAACTCAATTGTGGGAAGTGAAACGATAATCAATTTTCTGTGTATCAGATCTGTTAGCCTTTCCCTGAAGATTTCAGCTTAGAAACCCAGATCGAATGTCCAGGAAAAAACAAAAAACAAAATACAATATAGAAGATATAGAAGTGGCATAGCTTTGACTGCGGGAACGATGTTGTATAGTCCTTTTTAAAAGTGTTTCTTCTATCTTTTCTCCTTCTTTGGTTGAGTTAAAAAGTTTGGACGCGAGCTAAATCTTCATTTCAAAGCAACAGTTTTGAAATTACCTTACAGGTCGTCCTTGTCTTTCAACCGTATTTTTTTTTAAGAGACCATCCAAAGTTACAATGTCAAGTGACTTATAACCTCTTTTCACACTTACAACTGTTGGCATCATCCCCGTGGTCACGTGGTCAAAATTCAGACGCTGACAATTAGAACAACTAACCAGTGGAACAACTTGCTTCCAGAAGTTCTGGGTGCTTCAACACTGGAGGTTTTTAAGAAGAGATGGACAGTCATTTTGTCTGACATGTTATCAGGTCTCCTGCTTGAGCAAGGGGTTGGACTAGAAGACCTCCAAGGTCCCTTCCAACTCTGTTATTCTGTTAAGATTCAAAGGCAGAAAGATGAGTAGCCAAGATTAAAGCTAGCCACATTTTTGAAGGCAACTGTTCGGCTTTCACGGCTAAACATGGTTAAGTGTAGTTGCAAATCTAGTCAACAAGACATTGTTAGGTTGAGCCTGTTTCCATATCGATAGGTGAATTAAGTACCATCAAATCATGACTGACTCTTAGCAACCAGACAGAGGGAAAGGCAGTTTCCATCCTGCTAATAGAATATTGGCTGATCGTGCTAAGATGTCAGCGCATTCTAAGGATCAGAAAATAATCGTGATTATTTGAAATGCTAATTAGCAAGGCTGCTGTGATTGTCCTTGGTGATAAGATGAGTAAAGCATTTGTGCCTTTCACAACAAAGATGAGAAGTAACGCAAAGGCATTTGAAGGGTGTTTGTGGGCCCAGTGATGAATTATTTGAGGATTCTCACTGTGACATCTGGATAGCATTCTGCCAAGGGAAGCAGTCATCAAGGAAAAAGCAAGCAACTCATCGACTGACAATTCAGATGTAGGGATGGAAACAAGGAGATGGATATTTGCAAAAAGAAATGTGGGTTAAATACGCTCTCAAAGCAAGATGGAGATGACTCTTGGAGAGCTTCAAGTTGCCAAGATGGACCCGCCAGCTTTCTTCTCAAGGTTTATCTCAAGGAGAAACACTCCTTGATATGATTACTAGGAATGACTTGAGAAGCACTCTTCCAATATCTAAAGAAGGACCAGGGAAGGCATAATAACAGTGCTGCAAAATCTGAGGGGCTGCCACAAGGAAGATGGCTGCCACAGAGAGGAGAAGTGGGGTCAAGCTATTTTCTAAAGCACCTGAAGGCCAGACGAGGAACAAATGGATGGAAACTGAACAAAGAGAGATTCAATCTGGAAATAAGTAGAAACTTTCTGACAGTGAGAATAATCAACCCATGGAACAAAAGTTGCCTTCGGAAGTTGTGGGAGCTCCATTGCTGGAAAAGAAGAGACTGTACTGCCCGTCTGTCAGACATAGTGTAGGGTCTTCTTTGGCGGGGGTTGGACTAGATGACCTACAGGGTCCCTTCCAACTCTGTTAATCTAATCAAAGCCCCAGAAGGCAGGACAAGAAGCAACGGATGGAAACTGAGAATCTCCATAGACTTTTGATGTCTCAACTCATTCCTGGGGTCTCTGGAAATTAAGTCTCATTTTCTACTTCTCTTGAGAAGGTCACTTTCTCAGTGCTTGCTGAAAAGCCTACGATTGTCCCATATATATTTTTTTCTCAAGGGGAAAAATAAACCATATTTGTCTCACAACAGAAGCCCAGAAAAATTTCCCTTAAGCTTTGACCAAATCCAGATGATTCATATAAGGCATCAATTTGTAGAAAGGTTTGAGTGGTTTCCCCTCCTGGGGCAGAAAAAAATTAAAATGCTGCTTCTTACATTTTCTCTGAAATTTAGTTATAGGTGACTGGCATTTCCCCGTAAAATGAAACAGTAAGGTGAACTTAAAATCGAACCGATCATTTGAAGAAAACACAGGGAAGCTGGCTCATTTGTTTCACCAATGTTGAGCCTCTGATCTTGAAGAGTCTCTTTTCCCTTTAGAAAAACGAAATAAATTCTCACCATCATTTTGTTTTCCTCACAAACAAAAAGACCTTTTAAAAAAAAAAAAAAAAATTGAAGTTAAGCCCTACACTGGCTGGAGACCATACGGTAAAAGCGAGACAGGGCTGGTGGAACAGAAGGGGACTGAGCATAAAATGTAACCAAAATGTGATTTATTTAAACTAATTAATGCAGGGAATACAATCGCTCCCTCTTTGGCCTGATAAAAATTACGGTTCTCTGCTTAGGTTTGGAAACGTGCCTTTGAGGCCCGTACCCGTGGCTTTTGTTGACCTTGAATCCTGTGTACTTGCCCTGAATAATTTCAAAGGGGCTTTTGGCATACAGCTCTGATCAGAGGCGTAGAACTGATAAATTTTCTCTCTTTGCAGCAGCCGCGCCTGAAAAAATGGGATAATGTTATTAAGGTGAGATTAAAGAGAGATGGAACGTGAGAAAGACCGTGGGTGAGAAGGGGAAGAGATGCTGCCTAAGGCATAAAAGTTGGAGGGAGCTGACAGATGAATAATGAGGATTGGGTAAGAAAAGTTAGAAAGGACTTCTAACTACTGCCTAACCTATCAGGCAGTAAAAAGAGAAGGTGGGCGCTTTGTTTTTTCAGACTTGCAAGAGGTTAAGGCATCAAAGTAGAATCGGGAAGGTTGTGAGTTCTAGTCCTACCTGAGGTATGAAATCTATTTGGGTGACTTTGGGTCCATCATCAGGAAACGGTGAATTCTAGTCCAGCCTTGGTCATAAAAGACAAATGGGTGACTTTGGGCCAATAAACAGGAGACAGAGAGTTGTAGTCCTGTCTTGGTCATGAAAACCCAGACTTTGGGTGAATCGCCAGGAGACTGGGAGTTCTAGTCCCACCTTAGCTATGAAAGCCACCTTGGTGTCTTTGGGCCAGTCACTCTCCCTCAGTCCAATCCACCTCAAAGGGTGGGTTTTGGTGGGGAAAATAGGAGGGTGTGTTGGATACGTTCATCACCCTTAACTTTAACTTTATTAATTATATAAAAATAATAAAGGTGGGATAGACATAAATAAATACATTGAAAGGCCACCTTAACAGATTTTTTGTTATCCAGTCATTCTTCTCTTTGTTAAGTTAAGTGCACCTAGAACCTTTAACTGTTCTTCATAGGAATTTTGCCCTTCTGGTCTCTTAATCATCTTGGTTGCTCTTCTCTGCACTCTTTCTCGCATCTTTTTTGTATCGTGGTGACCAGAACAGGTTGGAGTCTTTCAAATGTGGCCTCCCCAGTGCAGGATAGAGTAATATGAGCCATGGTGGTACAGTGGTTAGAGCACAGTACTGCAGGCCACTTCTGTTGACTGCTGACTGCCTGCAATTTGGCAGTTCGAATCTCACCAGGCTCAAGGTTGACTCAGCCTTCCATCCTTCCTTCCAAGGTGGGTCAAATGAGGACCCAGATTGTTGGGGGCGATAGGCTGACTCTGTAAACCGCTTAGAGAGGGCTGTAAAGCACTGTGAAGCAGTATATAAGTCTAAGGGCTATTGCTATATTGGTCCACTTATGAATTCAAGAAAGCAAGCTGGCGGCTTATTATGAGCTTGCTGACTGCAGGGTCTCTTTGAGTTGGAGAAATTCAGTGACCTCATGCGAGAGAATTTATAGGAGCCATTTAACCCAACTCACAATTCCCAAAAGACTTTCAGAATTTGCTGAAAGGGATGAGGTAAAGTTGGAAGAAACACACAGCCTGTTTATATCCACATCTGCTTCGGGCAGCTCATATTGTGGGGTAGGGATTTAAAAAAAGAAAAAAAAAAGAAAAGAGAAATGGTGTCTTTCAAAAATTTGTAATGAGAGCTGGGAGAAGGAAATGCTGATTAGAGAACAGATAAACACTCAGCATTATAATGGGTGGAGACAGAGACTCAAAATGTCCCCTCTCTAATTTCTCAGGCTGTAGTAGAAATGGTGGGAGATTGGTCCTTTCAGACATGTAAAATTCTATTAATGTCGCTTTAGAATAAAGTTGAATTAGCATATCTGTCATGTTTCCTGCTTGGTCTACCTGGAAAGGCTGTCATCAGGAACAAGATTATTCTGCTAGAGTTCCTTATCCTGCCATCGACGTTTTGCACAGATTAATCATTTTTTTATCGTAATCCCTTCCTGAGTGTTGTCTGGCCCCATTTAACCTGGTTTGCTCTATTTCCCCCCCCTTTTTTTTCTGTGGCTCTGGATAATACGTGAATCATCCACAAACCGAAGGGCCGAAGTGGTGTTTCTGCAACCCTACTCATTGGCCAATTTGCAGGGAAATGTCAAGCAAAGGGTGTAAATGATTTAATTTGACAATCTGCTGCAAATTTGTACCCGGAGGCTTTGGTTGCTGCACCACGTAGCCAATGTGTTGATTGAAAAAATAATAATAATAACAATAACCATGGCTGCAGGGGAAATGAAATGAATGAGGTTCCATATTTCTCTGTTCTGCCTGTGACTAACAAGCTAGGATTTGGACTTCAGAACAGATTGTCCTGGTGGGGGTTTTGCTCTTGATCAATATTTGTAATCAAGAGGAGAATTGTCTAGAACAGAGCTGGAGGGAAAATGGTCCTTTTTGTGTAAAAGTTCCCCACCATGGAAGGAAAAAAATAACAAAGCCAGAGGGAGTCTCCCTTGATGATTGGTGAGAGGTATGTCTAATCTAATGAAGAGAAGGACTAGGGGTGACATGAAAGCAGTCTTCCAACATTTGAGGGGCTGACACAGAGAGGAGGGTCAACCTATTTTCCCAAGGACCTGGGGGCAGTGTAGGAAATGACCAGGCTGAGCCCGAAGGAGGGGTCAAAAGCATCATAAGTCCTGGGTCCATCCACACCCGCAAGAGATCAAAGTCTAGTCCATTTTGAACACCCTTCTTATCTCCCGCTCATTTCTCTTGACCGTTAGTTGGTCAGATTCTTGTAGAGCGCTTAATCTTACAGTAAGTCCTTATACTCATTTGAACTGCCTGCATCTCCTGATTTCTCCGGCGTTTGACTGGCAAGTCAAGAAGGACAGATGGGTGGATGGAGAGATGGAGAGAACGGATAGAAGTAATACAGATGGAAGCTTATCAAAGAGAGATCCAACCTAGAAATTTCCTGACAGAACAATTAATCAGTGGAACGGGTGCCTCCAGAAGTTGCAGATGCTCCATCGATGGACATTCTCAAGAAGCGGTTGGGCAGACATTTGTCTGGAATCCTTGAACAGAAGGTTGGACTAGAAGACTTCCAAGATCCCTTCCAACCCTATTGTTCTATGTTCTATGTATAAAGGAGAATATTTGCAGCTCACGGTTGAAATGAGGGCTCCTTGGTGCTCTCTGAGTAGTTTACCTGCAGATGTTTCACTACCCAAAGTAGATAAAATCACCAGCAGTGCTGAAGTTATCAAGTTTGGGTAATGAAATGTCTGCAAGCAAGTTCAGAAAGCACCAAGGACTCCACAATCATCTCTTCCTCCTTCTCCTCCTCTCCACACACCCCACTCCCTTCTAGTACTGATGATGTTACCTAGCTGGGTAATGAAATGTCTGCAAGAACACAAGCAAGTTCAGAGAGATTATTCCCTACTTCAGACAACACCATGTCTGAAGAACTTCAAAAACTCGAAGAATTCTGTTACCCACTGGAAAAAATAAAACTTCCCGAGGTAAATTGAAACGCGAACCAGTAGGAAAAGCTGCAAGATTTATTTAGCCGCATGCATAAAGTATTGATACATCCATCATATAATTTATTTCCACTTTCTTTATAAAAACCGAGCTGCTCCCAAGGGTGGGAAGGTGGGTGGGTGGCAGCTCAGGAGAAAACGTTTCCCTTTCCAAAGGCCGTACGAAGGCTACATTCATGCCCACAAACTTGTCAGAAAAGATTAATTAACAAATTAGGACGGTGTTGGGATGCTGCCGAGGAAAAATGGTCGTGTGTTTTTAAAATCAATCCCTCCCTTCGCACAACCCAATTTTCATTTAAGTATAATTGTGTGAAGGGGAAAAGAAATTAAAAGTGTGGGTAGAAAGGAATTTTGGCGAAGTGACATGACCAGGTAACTAGAGGCAGGTATGTGTGTCTCAAAACTGCCTTCGGATCACACTTTTTTGTAAAAAAAAGAAAAAATAGAGGTAAAAGAACTGGAAAGCCGGTAATTTACACCTGTATACATTTGTGACTTCTTCTTCTTTTTTTTTTTCTCTTTAAGTAGATTTATTTAAACAAAAGTGGTGGGAAATTCATGGGGATCCCAAAGAATAAGTACTGTACAACTCTGCAACTGTTGACTTTTTTTCCCACCACCCCAAAAAAAAGAACAGAGAAAAACGCAATCAGTTTTTTTCAAGTCAGTTTTGGCTCACGAAAACTGCATAGAGAAGAACCAGGCAGGGTTTCCTTGGCAAGATTGCGGAAAATAGTAATAGCATCTGTTATTTTCAAAACAAAGCTTGTTACTCTAGTTCGAAGTCGTCCTCCACCCCCCGGCCAATATTTTCCCATTCAAATAACTAAACAAGCAGGAGCCTCTTAGATTTACACAACATTAATAAGGAGGAATCGTTTGTGAAAGATAGCTTTAACTGCTGCTGATAGAGGAAGAGGAAGGGAGGAAGGAAGGAGAGTGTAGTGTGAAGATGTAAGAGAAAGGAAGGAAGGAAGGAAGGAAGGAAGGAAGGAAGGAAGGAAGGAAGGAAGGAAGGAAGGAAGGAAGGAAGGAAGGAAGTTGGTTTTATGATCCTCAAATTCCAACCAACAACTTTAGGGTGAGATTTCTTTCCAGGAAAAAAAATGAAATAGTGACATCCAGCTGACTCAGAATCCAGCAAGTCAAAAGGTTGATGGGATGGATGTAACCAAAGAGACATCAATTGACTTCTAACCCCTTCATCCAGCTCTAAATCCAGACAGTCCAACAGGGCATAAGAAACTAATCTGTATTTTGTTTCTTGACTTTAAGTCTTGCTCAGGCTGGGATCAAACAAAGGAAGCCAACTGAGAAGGTTAGCAGCAAACTCTGGGGCTGAGACAGCATTTAAACCTTATTTATTATTATTCTTATTAAATTATTATTAAATTATTAAATTATTATTATTCTCATCAAGCTTGACAACTTTACGATGTGTGGACCTGCTCCCAGAATTCCTCAGCCAGCAAGGGAATTCTGGGAGTTGAAGTCCACATATCTTAAAAGTTGCCAAGTTTGCAAACTTCGGATCTAAACTGTTCTTTAGAAAGCACTTAACATTCTAAGCTAAAACAAACTGAGACTCATTATGCTGATTATAGTGTATCAATTCAACTGTACCCACCAAGCATCTAACTCTGCTGGCATATCAAACAACCACTTTCTCTAGACTGCAAATGGTCCATGCAGCCACGTCTATTAATAATAAAGTTGACATTATTGCAATCTTTCACATTTACACTTGTATAGATTTATTTCCCATCTGCTGTTCTCTGGAAATTAGTTTATTTTACACCCACATGATGAAGCCAATCCTTGTTGTTTTCTTTTTAGGAACGCTACTCCCTACCCCACCCCCCAAAAAATTATTATCAAATGTGGTCATGGTAGCAATTACCATTCCTTTTCTAACATTGTGATGGACTTTGGGAAGTGGGTAAAAAAGGAGATTTAATTCTCCCAAGGGTGCAAAAAGGTTGGATGTCTGGCAGAAGGAAGGGAGAAGGGAAGGGAAGGGAAAGGAGAAATGGGATGGAGAAGAAGGAAGGGAAGGGTGGGTGGGTGGGTGGAGGAAAGAAGAAAGGGTTTGGAGGAAGGGAGAAAGGGAGAAGCAGAAGAAAGAGAAAAAAGAAAGAAAAAAAATGGCAGAAGAAAGAAAAGAAAGAAGGAAGGGAAAAGGGGGAGGGAGTGGGAGGGAGATAGGAAGGAAGGAAGGAAGGAAGGAAGGAAGGAAGGAAGGAAGGAAGGAAGGAAGGAAAGGGGAGGGAGGAAGGAAGGAAGAAAGGGAGGAAGGAAGGAAGGAAGGAAGGAAGGAAGGAAGGAAGGAAGGAAGGAAAGAAGGAAGGGAAGAAAAGAAAGAAAGAAAGAAAAGAAAGAATGGAAGGAAGGAAGAAGAAAAAGAAGAAAGGAAGAAAAAGAAAGAAAGAGAAAGGATGGAGGAGGGAAAAAGAAAAAAAGAATGAGAAAGAAAGAAAAAGATGGCAGGAGAAAAAAAGGGAGGGAGGGAGGGAGGGAGGGAGGGTGGGAGGGAAGGAAGGAAGGAAGGAAGGAAGGAAGGAAGGAAGGAAGGAAGGAAGGAAGGAAGGAAGGAAGGAAAAAAGGGTAAAGGGAGGCACCCAACCCCCCATCCCTTTACTTGCTTTCCAAGATGACACCAAGCCCAAATTTCCTTGCCCCTCCCTCGAGAAAGAACCCTCTCCCTTCCCCGATTCCCTTCTGAGAGCCCACCCAGCCTTCTCCCCCCTTGCTTCTCCTCAGTTTGGTGCCCACCTTGAGTGGCTTTAGCTCCGAGAAGGGAGGAAGAAATGAAGAGACCCACCCAGAGCAGCGACGCCCCCCTTACCGTCCATCCTCCACCATCGGTGGTCATGTCGCAGTAAACCTGGAACCCCTCGGCATAGTGGGTGGGGAAGATGGAGAAGACCCCGTCCCCCTGTTGTCCACCAACGTAGACATCCAAACAATCCCGAGGCTTTGAGCCTGTTGAGAAGAATGAGGCAGGCAGGAAGGTCAATTAATACCCTGATTAGAGTTTTTTTTGTTGGGGGGGGGGTTTTTCCCTTCTCTCTGCTAATTGTTTCTCCTTAAACTGCCTTTTCTTCTCCTGGTTTCTAAATCCAGGATGAACTTCGAAGGGTCAATTTGCGGGACACATTAAGTTTCAGGTGGATGGCTCAGAATTGAAGGAGGACACAGAAAGAGATTTTTCCCTTGGCTTTGCCAAAACCACACGCACACAAAAAAACCCATGTATTTCGGTCCTCTTGGCAAATGACGGGAAGGTGGGAGGGTTCGGTTTCCCTTCACAAAGGAGACTGTCCACCTCAGGTTTCAGGAGAAGACATTCACTGAGGTGTACGCCAAGAGTCAGCCCGGATGTGATTTCAAGCGAAATGGATTCTGAAAACGAGAATAATGGGCCTGTTTTTAAGACGAGGGACGTGTTTCTGATGGAGGAGAATATTTGTAGCTCAGGGTGGAACTATGGGGTGCTCTCTGAGCTTGGGTCTCTTGCAGACGTTTCACAACCCAACTAGGGAACATCATCAGTGCTAGAAGGAGTGAGGTCTTTGGAGAGAGGAGGAGGAGGAGGAGATGGTGGGGTCCTTGGTGCTCTCTGATCTTGCTTGTTTTCTTGCAGACGTTTCACGACCCAACTAGGGAACATCATCAATGCTAGAAGGAGTGAGGTCTTTGGAGAGAGGAGGAGGAGGAGGAGAAAGAGGAGGAGAAAGAGGAGATTGTGGGATCCTTGGTGCTCTCTGAGCTTGGTGGTTTTCTTAGAGACATTTCATGACCCAACTAGGGAACATCATCAGTGCTAGAAAGGAGTGGGCTTTGTGGAGGAGAAGAGAAAAGGGAAAGAAGAGGAGGAGGAGGCAGTGAAGGAGGAAGAGGAGGAGGAGGAGTTTCACAGGGAAGCCAGATTCCCTTAACAACCAGGTGACTCTCTTCACCACCGGTAAGGATTCGCTTAACGACTGTGTCAAGAAAGATCCTAGGCGGTGAAAACTCCCTTAGCAACCGTCTGGCTAGCGATGGACATTTGGGGCAAGTCGAGGACGGGGCCTGTACCGCTGGGCTCAAGAAGGAAAAGAGGGGGATTATTTGACCCACCATTCGGGCATCCTTTGGGCCGCGTGGTCCGGGATGGGATCCGTTGAAGGTCCGCCTTCATGCGTGGTCGGGCGAGGCTGCGGTCCCTCTGCAGAGTCTCCAGGATGTCGCTGACGGAGCTCACCAGCCTCGCTATGTTGGTCTGGCTTTCGGAAAGCAGCTGCACATTAAAAAAAAAAAAAAATCTATCTGTATAAAAGCAAAATGCCACTCATGCATCATCACAAAATCTCCAGAACCATAAAGCTTACAAACTTGAAATTTGGCCCATATGTTCCTCTTGGCTTCTAGGTGCTCACTAAGGAAGGATTGTTCCAAATGATCCTCAGAGCATTTAGAGTATTTATTATTATTATTATTATTATTATTATTATTATTATTATTATTATTATTATTATTACGCTCTGATGCTAAGGAGTTCTACTCCCCCTCCCCACCTGGAAAGAAATCTTTTCCAAATGCAAAACACAAGCAGAGGAGAGGAGTTTCAGTTTCAGAGCACCAAGCAGCTTTAGTACAGAACAGTTGAGCTAAGCCATGCCCAAGCTCCTTGCTGTCTCCTCCTTGCTCACTCAGCAAATACTCTTTCAGTTTCCAAACAGCCCTCAACTCTCTCACACACTGACCGGACGCTAGCTAGAAGAATACCAATGGATGCTGGTAGGCAGAATTTTTTCCCCTTATTTTCTTCCCCCAAAACTACATAGTTTCATAGCGAAGCATGGGTATCGAGCTAGCAAATAAACAAATAAACAAATAAACAAACAAACAAACAAAGAAACAAAGAAACAAACAAACAAACATTTATTCTCTTTCCCGGCCTTTCACTTACCCCTTCCTTCTTTTTTCTTCCTTCTTTTTTTTGAAAGACCCTGTGTTTGTACCTAGTCCTCGAATTACGACCACAACGGAGCCCAAAACGTCTGGGGCTGAGCAAGCAACAGCTGCTTAAGTGTCTTCTTCTGGCCCATTTTATGTCCTTCCTTGCCAGCGTCGTTAAGGGAAACCACTGGGGTTGTTAAGTGAGTAGCACGGTTGTTAAGGGAATTTGACTTTCCCCCTTGACTTGGCTGGTTGGGAGGTTGCAAAGGGGGGGAGGGGTCCCTGCAACTGTCATAAGTACGAGTCAGTCGCCAAGCATCTGAATTTGGATCACATGACCGCAGGGATTCCGTAGCAGTGTGAAAAGCGGTGATAATAAGTCGCTTTTTTTCAGTGCTGCTGCAATTTCGAACGGTCAGTAAATGAACTTTTGTAAGTTGAGGACTGCTTGCAATGAATTTTTGCAAGAGAATTCCGTTTACTAATTATAAGGCCATTCATTTCTTTCACCAGGCCAAAATTTTAAAAAAAGGATTTATCAACCTAAGTGGGGACCATACATGCTTTTTATTACAGTGGGAAGAAAATCCAAATATGATAAATAATGATTTTGATTTTTCCTCCCCAGTTTATCTGAAAGCTCAAACGTCTCGCCTTCGCTCAAAAAATTGCTGGTTTCTTCCCCACAACTTAAATAAAATAAAATAAAATACAGCTCATTTCCATCTATGTCTTAATTTGGTCGATGTATTGATCCGACCTTTGGATTAAACTTTTGATTCTTAAAGCAGATGCTTTTTATAGTTCAATCATCAAATACAAGCAATATTTCTTATTCCACAGCCCTGCCGGCTAGGAAACCAGGATGCTCTCGACATGTCAAGTACGACAGCCAGATATTTATCACAATTTTGGTGAATCACACTTGCCAATAGTATACAGGCCCTGCCATTGATTCTAGCCTCTTTTTGCAAAAAGATAAATGATTTTGATTTCTGCGCAGAAAAGCTTTAAAAGAGCAGCAGTCAGAAAGTTGCTGGAGAACATTTTAGCCTGAACAAAACTGGATGCAGTACTCTTTTTAAGTGTGAAAAATATTTATATTTTGTCTTTCAGGGACCAATGAAAATTTCCCCAAATATATATTGAGCAATTGCAAGGGAAATCTAAGTGGCTGAATATTCCAGATTGCTTTTAACATTTGAGCCCAAATGTTGGCTTACGTTTGTGCCCCCCGCCCCCACAAAAAAGTAATAAATAAATAAATTCAGATTGAAGTTGTAGATGCCCAGAGACAGGTGTAACTGTCATATATACAGGCAGCCATTGGCTTATAACCATTCATTTAGTGACGATTCAAAAAAAAGTGATTTGTGGCTGTTTTTCCACACTTATGATGGTTGCAGCCTCCCCCGTGGTCACGAGATCAAAATTCAGAGGCTTGGCCACTGGTTCCCCTTTTGCGACCTTTGACAAGCAAAGTCATTGGGGAATCTGGATGTATTTTTTTCTCTCTCTCTATTTCGGAGAGAAATTTGAAGCCATCACCCAACCCATTTCTCCAGCCGCAAATTTTGCATCTTTGAAAGACCGCTGAGGCCCATATTTCTTTTATCTTTCTCTCCTAGACTTCGCCTCCCATTTCTAAAGAAAATGTTGCGTGCAGTTAAGGAGAAAAGAAATTGTTGTGGGAAACAAAGCTTGGTTATATATCAGAAAGAGAGAGAGAGAGAGAGAGAAAAACCATCTCGGCTGCCCTGTTGGGTCTTGTGCCTGCTGTTTTCAAAAATTACCCAATTTCCAGTGCAAAGAAGACCGTGCGAGCCAAGATCGTGCAATTCTGTAATAGCCACGAGGTGATGTAGCTTTGAAAAATTGGCACGCAAGAAAAACTTGAGATTCAACATCAAGCCAGATTTGCAAACGGCCTCACAAAAGTTAAAAAAGAAAGCAAGAAACACCCCCTCCTCCTCATTATGTACACACCGCAGCCATGCTCTCAAAAAAAGCGAGCTTACAATTGCAAGAAGCAAAAGTAGGCACTTTGCATTTCATTTGAATTTTTAAAAATCTGCAATTCAGAATAAGAGTATTGCCCTTGTAAAACGAGCGACTCGGTAAAAGATTTATTGGCACTTTAAAATTGCATCTGGTATCGAATCTGGGCTGGAAGAGTTGCCATAAAATGGGAACCTCTCCCAAATATCTTGGGCTGGAACTGAGATTGTTTGAAGAAAGCTGCTATTCCAGATTTGATGAATAAGTTGTCTGCCACATCTATTTATCTCCACCCCCTGCCTTTTATTCCCCAGAACTAGGGTGGGGCTTCGTTAGCAGTGGTGGCTCTTCCGTCCCAAGGACCGGCCCATAGATTTCCACTGCTCTCCTCTCCTCTGTGCATCCAAGCATCAGGCACTGGACCCAGCTGTTCCTCCTCTTCCTCATCAGCCACCTCCAGACCTGGGGGCTGTTGACTCTTCATCTGAGGGCTGATGGAGCCCAGGCTCTGCCTCTGCCTCTTTCTTTCTCTCTCTCTCTGCCAGCTCCATTCCCTCTTCCCCCTCGGAGCTCCCAGGTACACCTGGATTCTGGTCCTGACTCCCACGCCTTCTCCTCATCTGATTTGGCTGCTGGAAGGGCCGGCGGCCGACAATGCCACAAAACTACCCTTTCAAGTTGAACCTCACCTTTGACGATAAAGTCCCATCTTTGACTCACCTGTATGAGCCGCCCTTGTTCGTTCTGGAGGGCGCTCAGCTCCTGCCCGATGGCGCTGTGCCCCTTCTTCAGATTTTCACAGTCTGTCCGGAGCTGCGCGGCGTGAGAGAGCAGCTTGGAGACCTCGTCCGAGAGGCCCACCATCAAGGCTCTCTCTTGCCCCTTGGATGACTTGGCCTCCGCGTCGTGGTCCGTCACGACTCTCAGGAGGGACGATTGCAGGCTCTCCAAGCGGACGAAGCTGTTGGCTTGGTTGGGACAGTTGGGGTCGATGAAGATGTTGATGCGGGAACTGTCGGCTTTCTCGATGGTGACTAAAGCGTTGGCATCGTCCGGGTTGGTGGTGATGACGGGCGGGGATTCAGTGACTGGCGTGTGGTAGTGGTTCATGAAGAGGATGGCGGCCGTGACGGTCACAGCTAAGAGGATGACCACGGAGAGAAGAACGGTGCAGAGAATGTAGCCGCAGTTCACTCTCTAGGAACAGACAGAAGGCGGGGAGAGGGTGAGGTCCTTTTGGAAGCCCACCATGATGTCCCATGGAGTAATCCAGCCCCATCCTTCCAGCCCTGTCATGTTCTCTAGGTTCTCACTTAGCCCTTGTAATGGGGACCTGGTGACAATAGAGTTGGGTCCAGAAAATAAATAATGATCAATATGGAACAGAACAGAATTAGAAAATAGAATAATAAAAGGGTTGGAAACAACATTGGAGGTCTTCCAATCCAACCTCTGCTTAAGAAAGAGACCTATTGCATTTCAGACGAATGATTGTCCAGACTTTTCTTAAAAACCTCCAGTGTTGGAGCATTTACAACTTCTAGAGGTAAGCTGTTCCATTGATGAATTGTTCTAACTGTCAGGAAATTTCCCCCTAATTCTAGGTTGCTCCTCCCTTTGATAAGCTTCCATCTATTACTACTATCATCTATCTCTCCCTTTCTCCCTCTGTACTTCTCTCCCTTCATGTCTTTTATCCATCCATCCCTTCGTGTATGTCTTTTATCCATCCATCCATCCATCCATCCATCCATCCATCCATCCATCCATGTCTTCTATCATCTGTCTGTCTCTCTGGCCATCTCTTTCCCCCCCTCCCTCCCTCCCTCCATCTCATGGCTTTCTGGGATTTTTAAAAAAAAATCCTATTCCACTTTAATGCCATAACATTTTGTGGAGATCTGCCAGCCAGGTACTAAGACAGACCCTCCTTAACTTCCAAAGGCAGACAAAGTTATTAAGATGGTTGAAGAGCCCAATATATCTTCAAGTCAACGGAGGAAAACAGTGTGTTAGAAGATGGTGATTAATTAAATGTATGTGCCATCCAACTCCCAATGTCTGAAATGAATCAATTTAAAAAAAAATCCAGAAGAAAATAATGGATGAAAATAAATAATATCCCCATAAATTAACTAATGCATTATGAAATTGCAGTACCAAAAATAGAAAAACTGTCAATCCAAAAAATAAACAGGGAAAAAAAAAACTCCTTAAAAAATCAACTTAATTAACATAAACCACCCAATTCTGCCTACATTCATTTCATCGTGTAATAACAACGTATCAAACTGTGCATCAAAGTTTATTTACTCTCGTAAAATATTATGAAATCTGTGCCCAAGGGAAACGATGGTGTCATTTTTTTTTTATTAGTGGTTAAAGAAATTGCCTTTTCAAAAATGGGTAAGTGACATATTTCTTGGATCTCTTCTTTCATATCTGGGATCATGGTACTTTTCCAATCACTCAATATAATTCTCTTGGCTGTTTTCCATGTATGATGTTATAAGCGATACCCCCCCAAAAATGGTGAGGTTGCACAGTTTAGGAATATATAGGTAGTTCTTGATTTATGACGGCAATTGAGCCACAATTTTAGGTTGCTAAGTGAGACATTTGCCAAGTGAGTTTTGCCCCCAAGATACAGGGAAAAGTACAAAGGTAGAAAGAAAGAAAGAAAGAAAGAAAGAAAGAAAGAAAGAAAGAAAGAAAGAAAGAAAGAAAGAAAGAAAGAAAGAAAGAAAGAAAGAAAGAAAGAAGAGAAACTTCTAACTTTCGTCAAATGAGTTATAACTATAAAATACATTAAGCTTTTGATCTGAAATTCAATGATACACAGCATATCTCTAATCATAAACATTTCCAATAGTCAAATCCCAAAATTAAGGTGGCGTCCCAAACTGGTTTTGCTCCAGCTGCATCCTCAGATTCAGACTTTAATCCTTTCCTTTGGAAAATACGATTTTTTATTTTTTATTTTTAAGTTCAGGCATGGCAACAAAAGCCGGAGGGTTAGGAGAGAATGGAGAGAAATGACTGATTTAGAGGTAACAATGTTTGATTTGCCAGAATAAGTCCATTTGTCATTCACACTGTGCAAATAGTGAAAAAAACAACAACAACAACTCTAGGTTTATATTTGGGGATGTGCATTTGGAGCTATAACCTTCGGTAGACTGAAAGATCTCAATTGAGATAAATGTGGATTATCCCCAATTAATTCTGTTCTAATTCTTATTTTGGTTATTTGTTAACGATGGTTCTTTTCTCTTTCTTTCTCTCCATTCGAAATGTTTACGGCATTGCATCCCCTTTTATTCTCCATTTAATTCCTTGCTTTTATGTTTCCCCCAAATTGAAAAGCACCTAGAATTGTTCAGCACGTTGGGTGGGACGTATAAATCTAATAACTGAATCAATAAACGGGTAAGTAATTGAATAAATCCCTCTAGCTGGCTTCTGTCCTATTAGGCACAGCTGCCTTTCCTAACAGATGTGGTTTATGGGTTCCTTGATCCTTTTTGAGCTTGGCTGTTTTCTTGAAGACATTTCATTACCCAACCAGGTAACATCATCAGTGAATGTGGGGTTTGCTCCCTGTTTATATACTGTACAATTGTTTTAAGCCTGATTGTTTTCTTGAAGATGTTTCATCATTCAAGTAGGTAACAATCATCAGGACATTTGCCCAACGAGCAACTAAGTTAGGGGAGAGATGATATCTTGTCTTCCAGTAGTTGAGGGGCTGCCCCAAAGAAGAGGGGGGCGGGCAATCTATTCTCCAAAGGACCTGAAGGCAGGAGAAGAAACAATGGATGGAAATCAATCAAGGAAAGGAGCAACCTGAAAGTAAGGAGGAATTTCTTGACTCAGAAAGTTATTTTCCTTCTTGAAACATTTTTTCCCCAGAACAGGCTGTCCTTTGTGTCCATCTTGATCTCTGGGCTGAACTCACAACTTTATGCGTCTCCTTCTGAACTCTGACAGTGGACATGTGGCGCTTGCTGGAAACGAAGACTTATTTGACCCTCGCAAAACTGCAGGAAGATGGAAGAGGAGTGATGGATGGTTCTGCAACCCAGTCCAAGAGTAAGCACACTTGATTTACAACTTCTCATGAAGCTGGGAAACTGTTGGTTAGGGTGGAAAGCACCGCAGGAGATGGACTGAGGTGTGTGTGTGTGTGTCCATCTTGAGGAACGGTGTCCAATCAACCTTCCCTCTCCCCACAGAACTGAAGCCTTGGGCACTGTGCAGACACAACTCCCATAACTTCACGTGACCAGAGGAAATGCTGCAACAATTGTAGCATCAACTCATAAAATATTTCTATGGTCTTTTTAGAGTTGCCAACAGAAAGGGAAGCGGGGGAAAGGGGTTGGAAAGAGCAGTGCGGCAGCTTGGAAACTGAAAGTGCATTCCATAAATGGTTTTTCAAAGATAGTAACTAGGTGACTGAAGTTTCTGTCGTGCAAATATCTAGTTGGAGAACATGATTGATGACTCTGGGCTATGGACGTGTCCCATTGGAGGATATGAATTATGATACACCCAGGGGGGTGGGGGAAAACCAGGGTCAAGGGTGACAATGAATGCCGGACAGTTTAACTCCCAATAAATCCTTTTGAAGTGTTGGAAGGTTGGCTCGAGACTCAGGATTTAATTGGGGTAACTGCTGGAATCCTGAAAAATGGTCATAATTCACCTTTTTTTCAATGCTGATATAACTTTGGTCATTAAATGAATGGTTGTAAGACAAAGACGACCCCTGATGATTTTATATCCATTTTAATTGGTTAAGTCTTTTAAACAACAGGCGTCCCTTTGTCTGGTTGTAATGTTGTGGTGTGGTTTTCCAGCTTGCACATGGCACATCACAACCCATGAAGGCTCTTCTTTGAGGAAGAGGTGTTAATTGGCGTGTTTTTGAAGTTTCCTAGCCATCAAAAGCTTCGGATATTTCCGTCAGAACAACAAAGCCACTCCAAACTCTGTCCCCATTCAGACGTGCAAAGCAGGGTTGCTATGCTTTTCCAAAAGGGACGGACCCAATTCCATTTTCCCTCCTCCTCTCCAATCTCAGTTTGGGGCGACTTTAAAGAGCCTTTATTGTCTGAGAACGGAAGGTGAGAACGTTCCTTCTGTTCAGCATTAACGATCAGAGGGAATTGGGGGTGGCTGCGCCCCGATTCGGACGAGCTCTTCTTTGCGATAGATCATGGCCTCTTGGTTTACGATGCCTGATGCCGAGAAGTCACGAGTGGGCTTTTTGGATTTGATGTTTGGAGAAACAAGCACGGCCAATGCCAAGGGACAATGGCCTCTCCCCCTTTCTGAAGTTCAAACATCTGGATATAAAAGGCTCTGCAGCCGTGTGGGGCAGCAGCCAAAAAAGGCAACGCAATCCCAGGCTGCATTAACAGAGGGATGGAATCAAGATCACGTGAAGTGTTAGTACCGTTTTTATAACGCCACACTTAAAATGTTGCAACCGGTTTGGCTCACCACAACATTAAAAAAAGATGTAGAGACTCTGGAAACTGGGCACAGAAGAGCAACCAAGATGATTAGGCAGCTGGAGGGTAAAACCTACGAAGAACGGTCGCAGGAATTGGGCTTGTCTCGTTTAATGAAAAGAAGGACCAGGGGAGACATGATAGCAGTGTTCCAATATTGGAGGGGCTGCCACAAAGAAGAGGGGGGTCAAGCTATTCTCCAAAGCAATTGAAGGACAAGAAACAATGGATGGGAACTAATCCAGGAAAAAATTTCCTGACAGAACAATTAATCAGTGGAACAGCTTGCCTCCAGAAGTTGTGGATGCTCCAACACTGGAAGTTTTTAAGAAGAGACTGGACAGCCATTTGTCTGAAATAGTATAGTGTTTCCTGCCTAGGCAGGGAGTTGGACTAGAAGACCTCCAAGGTCCCTTCCAACTCTGTTATTCTATTCTATTCTATTCTATTCTATTCTATTCTATTCTATTCTATTCTATTCTATTCTATTCTACTCTACTCTACTCTACTCTACTCTACTCTCCTTTCCCTTCATCTATTATTCTATTCTATTCTATTCTATTCTATTCTATTCTATTCTATTCTATTCTATTCTATTCTATTCTATTCTATTCTTCTATTCATTTCTACTCTACTCTACTCTACTCTACTCTACTCTACTCTACATTCCAATTTCTATTCTATTCCATTCTTCCATTCCATTCCATTCTTCTATTCTATTCTATTCTATTCTATTCTATTCTATTCTATTCTATTCTATTCTATTCTATTCTATTCTATTCTATTCTATTCTATCCTATCCTATCCTATCCTATCGAGAGAAGCAAGCTGGAACTAAGGACAAATTTCTGGAGAAATGGTATAGAGTTACCTGCTTAAGCAGGGGGTTGGACTAGAAGATCTCATTATTCTGTTTTCTCTTCTGTTTTTACACCTTCAGCTAGTGCTCTGAACTCAGTTGCATCTCCTTGAGTTCTCTGCTGTTTTGAGTTTCTCAAACCCTGACACACAAACACCCCCCCAATTCCTTCCCTCTGTTTTCTCTCTTCGCCTTCTTCCTTCCGTGCGGCTGCTCATTTTCTGTTGCATTTGCTCCGGAGAGGCTGGGGTGTTTTCAGATTTTTTTTCAATGCAGCTGTCCGAAGGCCTAGAAGATGCAACCCAAGACTGGTTCCTCTCTGGGAAAACAAAGCCAATCCTTTTTCCCTCTTGCTACTTCTGCAAATAAAATAAAATAGAATAAAATAAAAAAACAGCCCTGGGTCCCTTCTCTTCCTTTCCTTCCATGGTTTTCTCCTCCTTTCCATGGTGGTGCTTCCACGCAAATTTGTTTCGATTGACGTCTTCCTTCAAGCCTTCTCTCTTTTCCACCACCCCCGTCACCATTTGCATTAAGATGACTTCAGCAATAAGCTCCTTAGGAACGGAGGGGAGGGAAGGGGAAACCATCTTCCCTGCTCCCAAGTTGTTTCTTTGATACGGCAAGCATGCCACAAAAAAGGGACAGGTCCCAGGCAGCCAGACAAGGCCCTTTAGCCAACGCTAAATTAACGGGCCATCCTCAAAACCCACCGAAGAGAAGGGCCTCTGTCTCCATAAGAAGGAGCTCTTCTCTTGGCAGGTACTCTGAAAGAGGCCGTTGTACTGCACTGTTGTTGCTGGTGTGTTTTTTGTGGATTTTTTTTTTCTATTTTTATTTTTATTTTTTGCAATTTGTGTTCTTCTCCCAAACGGAGATGCCAAGACGGATAACTGCGACATCTCTGAAGTTAAACCAATTATCTTCTGATCATCTCTTCTGGCAGGTGGAAGAACCAGAAGCGGGAGGGGAAACAAGACGTAGGTTGGGTTGCGCACCTAAGGCTGACATCAGCAATGCATCAGGTAAATCTTGGCTTAACGCCAGTAATGGTAAGAAGGATCTTGGAGTCCTTAAGCAGGCAGTCGCTTAAAGAGAAGGCAGGAGGGTGCACCAGCAGCCTAAAAAGCCAACACCGTCCGAGGGCTGCCTTAGCAAAGGAATAGAACCAAGATCACGTGAAGTTCTTAGTGTCACTTTACAAAATACCCTTAGTAAGGCCACACTTGGAATACTGCATCCGGTTCTGGTCACAACAATATAAAAAAAGAGACTGAGACTCTGGAAAAAGTGCAGAGAAAAGCAACAGGGATGATTAGAGAACTGGAGGCTAAAATCTCTGAAGAACAGCTGCAGGAATTGGGCAGAAGAAAAGAAGGACCAGGGGAAACATGATAGCAGTGTTATGATATCTCAGGGGTTGCTATAAAGAAGGTGGAGTGTGTGTGTGTGTCAAGTTATTTTCCAAAGCACCAGAGGGCAGGACAAGAAACAATGAATGGAAACTAACCAAGGAGAGAATCAAACCCTGGAGGTTTTTAAGGAAAGACTGGACTGCCATTTGTCTGAAATGGTATGGGGGTCTCCAGCAGGGGGTTGGACTAGAAGACCTCCAAGGTCCCTTCCAACTCTATGACTCTATGTTCTGTGATTTGTGATCAATCGTAGCTTCTTTCAAACCTGACCTCCTGGCTTCTGCATTACAGAGAGCTCTTTGCTTAGTGCCAAAGGCAGACCAAGTCTATAAACGAAGCTGTGCAATGCACGAGGATTAAAAAAAACAAAACCAATTACTTATTTGTGATCAGGAAGCATGGCATCGCAGAGAAGATTAAAATTAGCCTGGGTGGGGAGAGGCCGTGGGATCTCCAAAGCCATTTGGCTTTCATTTAGACGTAAACGATCAACTATTAGAACTGATATGGCAGTCTATTTTCCCCGCCTGCCTGCCAGCTGTCGAGGTGCAGACTGTGTCCAAGTTACCGGCGGCTGATGACTTGCTTATGTTTTTTTTTTTTACCAGAACACAAGCGAGGCTGAGATGTTTATTAGGAGATTATGGGATAGCTTGCCAAGAAGAACCGTTAAGTGCAAATTACATCAAGATTAAGGTAGCGATGGTCGAAAGCCGTCCTCTCTTTTGCAAGAAACTGAACAATGCAGACATTTGGACCATTTGAGGTTTATTTTGGGAAACGGTGCTGGTTATATTTGCTGCCTAGGTGAGGAAGAACATTAAAAAAAAATCAATTGAATTTTGGGGTGGGAGGGAAGAGACTTGAGGTATGCGTGTGGAATAAAAAGGAGACTGGGTCCAGAATGAGGATCAAGTAGAAACATGAATGAAAGGTACAAAGCAATGAGAGGGTTGAGTAGGGTTGGATTGAGTTGTATTGAGTTGGGTTGGGTTGGGTTGGGTTGAGATAGGTTGAGATGGGTTGAGTTGGGTTGGGTTGGATTAATGAATGACTGAATGAGGAAGGAATGGAAGGCAAAGCTAGGAAGGAAGAGTGAATGATTCAAGAGGAAGGGCAAGATGGAGAGAGCTGTATAGTACAGGTAGTCCTCAATTGACAACAGTTCATTTAGTGAGAGTTCAAAGTTACAATAGCACTGAGAAAAGTGACTTATGACTGTTTTTCACACTTACAACCATTGAAGTATCCCTATGGTCACATGATCAAAATTCAGACTCTTGGAAACTGACTCAGATTTATGACAGTTGCAATGCCCTGGGGTCATGTGCTCTCCTTTTGCGACCTTCTGACAAGCAAAGCCAGTTGGGAACATTCAACATCTGCAAGGATTCACTTAACAACTATGGCACTCAAGGTTGCACGTCAAGGACTACCTGTATTGAAGTCATCTTGAAAAAAAGGGGAGGTGAAGATATCTAAAGAACAAAAGACCATTCATGAAGCAATGTGTGAAGCAGGTGGGAAGAGTCCCACTGGTTAACTATTCTCACTGTCAGGAAATTTCTCCTTAATTCTAGAGTGGTAAGCCCGAACCAATTTTGTTTTACTTTTTTAAGATCAACCCAGGAGATATTAGTTTCCTTTTTCGATGTGACTGGGGTGGATTTCTTTCTTTTTTTAAATTTCCCAATTTACATTTGAATATCCCTTTATCTGCCTTGCTAGACTGATATGCCCAAACCCTCAATTAATACAGTCAATGGTTCACAATTCAAACCAATGCAAATTCAATAGCTGTGTGCATTAGGGAAAGGGCATTTTAAAAAGCACAATACGTGGGTTAATTTGAGGGGGTGAGAAATAGGTATATTGTGTGGTAGTCCTGAGGGGAAGCTTGTTAAAGAGAGATCCAATCTAGAAGTAAGAAGGCATCTCCTGACATTGAGACCAATTAAGCACTGGAATGGCTTCCCTCCAGAAGTTGTGGGTAGTGCATCACTTGAGGTTTTCAAGAAGAGACTGGACAGCCATTTGACTGGGATGGTATGAAGTCTCCTGCCTTGAACGGGGCTGGACTAGAAGACCTTCAGGGTCCCTTCTAATCCTAGGATTCTATGTTCTGCAGAGCTGTCCTGCAAATTATCCCAAATAAGACTTCTGGCTTCTTCTTTGACCACCTCTTTGTTGAGTTGTTTTTTTTATGAGCAACCTAGCTAAGGAAACTTAAAAATCACCTCCAGGAAACTGAAGGGGGAGAGGAGAGAACATAATTCTGGTTTCTATGGAGATTCTCGGTCCTCCAGGTCATGGCTGTCCCAAAGGTGCTTTCATCAAAAGGCAACTTTTTCTTTGAAGACATCTCGCTCCTCACCCAAGGACCTTCTTCAGCTCTTCAGAAACACCTTTGGGACAGCCTAGTTTTGGGTTGCATAATGCATCAATGCCCAGTGAAAGCATTTCCAGGGACCAAAGTAGAAAAGATGCTACCGATCTTGTTTTGGTCTGGTAGTAAAGGAAGTACTGAACGTTTTGCAATATGCAGATTCATCCGTTGCAAGGAATCGGAGCCACTCAGAACCAAGGACGGATAGTCCTTGAATTATGACCACAATTGAGCCCCAAATTCCCACGGCTAAATAAGGCAGTTGTTAAGTGAATTTTGTTCAGTGGGTTACTGCAGTCGTGAAGTTGGAAACGCAGTTGCTGAGTGAATTTGGCTTCCCCCATTGACTTTGCTAGTTGGATAAAGTGATCACTTGACCCCAGGACACTGCAACTATCATAAATACATACCAGTTGCCAAGCAACCAGATTTTGATTGCGTGACCTTGGGGATGGTCATAGGTGTGAAAACTGGTCATAGGTCCCTTTTTTCCCAGTGCCATTTGGTCACTAAATAAACTGTTTTAAGTAGAATTCCAGACTTCTTGGCCGAAGGCTAAGTTGCAACCCAGGATTTTCAGAAGAGGGCCAAACAAACTAAGTTTGTTTTCGCAAGGTTTGGGCTGCATCACCGCTATGAGCTTCTTGGGATGAAGAGATGTAAATCTTTTAAGCATGTTGACCTTATTAGCAAGTTCTTATCCCATTCGATATTTGAATAGCTTTCTCCCTGTGCTTAATCTTCTTTACTGGAAGCTAAACACACGTCGCTCACTTTCAGCCCTGTCTATCCAGGAGTTTTATCTGCTTGTCCTTCTGTCCCTCAGCTTTCAGACTCGAATCTATCCCCAAATTTGTCAATATGCTCATTCAACTGAGATAAGCCAAGTTGGGTCACCTTCCTCAAAGGCTCAAGAGAGTACCAGAGCAGCTGCCAGCCCCCTGGTCCCCTGTGCTTTCCTTCCATTATTGGACCCAGATGGTTTTGTTTGAACAAAAAGCAATTTCCCCAACTTGAGAAATTCTGTTTTATGATTATCTTTGATCAGTAGACGTGAAGCAATTCTAGGAAGGTTTGCCCAAAAGTCAACGCCATCAAAATCAATAGCGCTTTTAACTTCAGTGGAAATACATTTGGGATGGGAGCATCCATGTGGAATATACCAATAACTCTCAGGGATGGAGTGGCCTGGGTCACCTTTGTACATGTAGATATAATCCTTCAAGGAACTTCAGCTTCTCGGTACAGAGGGGTCGTAGGCTCTGCTGTTAAGCAGAGTCGTGGGGCAAGCGATTTTGAATGTATGAATGAGCAGCTAGTTAGTTATAGAATTACAGTATTGTAACACACTATCAAAGATAGGAGGAAATTAAAAGTATGATGGGCTGTGTGACAGCCTGACAGCCCCATTTTACATTGTCTTAATGCTTTCCTTCCTTCCTTCCTTCCTTCCTTCCTTCCTTCCTTCCTTCCTTCCTTCTTTCCTTCCTTCCTTTTCAACATGTTTCTCTTTCAACCTTCCATATTTTCTCTCTCTTAATCTTTCTTTCCTTCCTTCTTTCCTTCCTTCTTTCCTTCCTTCCTTCTTTCCAATAATCTTCTATATTTCCTCACTTAATCTTTTCTTCCTCCCTCCCTCCCCATAATTTTTCTCTTTCATTCTTCCCTATTTTCTCTCACTTAATCCTCCCTCCCTTCCTCCTTTGCATTACCCCCCGCTTGGTATCCTGGTGGGGGAGGGGGGCTACAGGATTGTTGCTTTAAAACCCTTCAGTCACTGTGTGAAACACTTATTTTAATTTCCCCCTGTTATTTATATGCAGTTTTTGGCCTGTGCCCTGTCTCGAGATTTTCATAATTTGTTCGCGTCTTGAAGCTGATTTGGGTTTTTTGTTTTTTTGTTCTCTGCTCTTCCCTCTCCTCATTCTCTCTCTCTCTCTCTCTCTCTCTCTCTCTCTCTCTCTCTCTCATTGGTATTTACATTTTAATTGTTTTCTTCTTTGAATAAACCAGCCTGGGAGTATAATCAAAGGGTGCTATGAAAATATTTGTAAATAATATGGAAGAAACAGAATTTCTTTTGGAGAGGAAATCGTTTCCTAGCCTGAGCTTCTCACATTCTACCTTGTCTTCCAAGGTCCCTGTGTGCCTTGAACCCACAGCTTTTGTCCAAGTAAAATTTTACAAAGACGAAGCAGCACCACTGATGGGTTCTTTGTAAAAATACAGGTAGTCCTCAACTTACAATCATCTCTTTAGTGACCATTCGCAGTTACAATAGCACTGAAAAAGCGACTGTTGATGTCTTGCTTAGCAACCGAAATTTTGGGCTCAATAGTGGTGGAAGGTCTACCTGTAGAGAAATCTCTTTGGGCGTTCTCTGTCCAGGGTGCTGAATGCATTCTGCTTCTTCCCGGCATTGTGTACCATGTCAGCTCAAATATTTATTTTAACCCACTGAAACTGTCTGGATCACTCCAGATTCACCTTGCCCTGCTTATGACTATCCAGTCTTGATGACATCAGAAAGAAGAGGCTACTGGTTGGCTTAGAGTTTATTCTGGTTCTATCCCATTCACGTCTGAAAAAAGTCCTATAGGATGAGGAGGTCCTTCTTTAGAACTCAACACAGGTAATCCTCGGTTTACGACCACAGATTGAGCCTAATATTTTTGTTGCTATGCAGTTGCTAAGTGAATTTTGCCTCATTTTATGACCGTTCTGGCCACAATTGTTAACCGAGTCACTGCAGTTGTGAAGTTAGTAGCCCGGTTGCTAAGTGAAGACGTCTTCCCCAATTGGCTTTGTGTCTCAGAAGGTCCCAAAAGCTGATCACATTGCAACCGTCGTAAGCACATGCCAGTTGCTAAAACCTAAATTTTGATCACATGACCATGGACATAAATGTGAAAAAAACGGTCGTAAGTCACTTTCATGGTGCCGTTATAACTTTGAACTGTTGCTAAATGAATAGTTTTTTTTAAATCAATGACTAGCTGTAGAGGGATAAGAGGAGCACCTCGTAACTAAAATGGCTTCTCCTTTCCAACAAACGCTCGTTAAAACATGGGGGGAAAAACATAGGATATCTTTTCCTGCATAGCGCTAATTTCAAAGATTGAGTGTTAAATCTCCAGGGAAAAATCTGGGACAGTCAAGACCACCCCCACTTATTCCAGGAATGCTCCAGACCCCAACCCACCCCCCAAATTTCTCTTCTTCTTCCCTCCCCCTCCCCCGTGCGTTGCCAGAGGAAAAAAATAGCATCATTCCATAGCTATAGAAAAATTCCCTCCCTTTCCTCACCAAGATGCTTAAAATTAGCACTTAATTCTAGAAGGTTTTTCTCCTCCCTCTAATATTAGCAATAATCAGATGGAATAACTTAATAAACAACGTTTACTAGGTAACCAATTTGCAAGCTCTGTGTTTGCTTGCTTGGTGCTGCCGTTGAGTAATTTTAGACTTTCAAGAAATCCATTTTCTGTATAGAAAAGTAGACTGGCTTCAATATTCACTAAGAGATCTACGTTGCATTGAACAATTTCACAGTTCGGTCATTTCCAGGTAGGATACAGAAAAATCTGGCTGAATCTTCGGAGAAGCATAATGTTAACCTAACGTTCATCAGGTTATGAGGCTATAACTGTATGCCTAGAGTGTGTGGAATGAGGAACCACATCTGTTAGCTCAACTCCTTGGAGAAAAACATACTCTAAATTGTAAAATTCCTGACCATCCCTGTCCAATCTTTCTGTCTGATCAGATCCCCTAATTCTCATTCTGGGAGCTTTCAGATCATTTGATACCCCAGATAAAATATTCAGTTATAGTCTCAGTAATTATAAGAACTTGGCACCAACAAGCTTTAGAAAATCTCCACTCAATTTGTGGGCAGAGAAAGTGGATGAAGTCTTTCTTCAGGGGAAGACAACGTTCTCCATCCGTTTCTCAAGGGCAGCTTCTCCCCTTAGCCTGGACAGAAGCAGCAGGTTCTCAATTGGAGCAGTTCCTTCTTGAGATCTTCCCCTAAAGATGAAACTTGAGAGACAATCGTGCCATGAAAAATAGGACAATCATCTCCATCACATTGTCCCTCATGGAACCTCACTTCCCCTCAGAAGCATTTCTCCAAAGTTCTCCTTGGACAGAAGGGTCAACTTCTTATCCATCGTCTTGCAAGAGAATGGATGGAGGACAGCCAAACCCTCAAGATGATTCCTTTGCTTGGAACAAGCTCAGCTTTGCTTGACCCTGTGGAAATGAATTAAGCCTTCCCAATCCTTGGATTCATCTCGGGTGAATTAAGAAGGACATCTGGACCAAGCCGATGTTCTTTTGCAGCTTCAACTGGCCATCTAAGGGAACTTTTGGGTGAAGGCCATGTCCCATGGTGGGCCTGATCTCAACTTCTTTTTCCAGCTCTCCAGCTTCTTGCCTTGAAGGCAGGCCACTCTCGTGCTGTCTGCTTTCCCTCGGTGACCAAAGGATCTGGGTTATGGGTTGTACGTATGGAGAAGAATATCCCAAAAATATGGTGCCCACCAGTGGTGGGATTCAAATATTTTTACTACCGGTTCTGTGCGCGTGGCTTGGTGGGTGTGGCTTGGCGGGCATGGCAGAGGAAGAATACTGAAAAAAAAACCCATTCCCTCCTCACTCCAGGGGGAAGATTACTGCACAATCCTCCCTCCCCACCCCAATAACCTGCTTTCCAGCTCCATTCTCCTGTGCAGGGCAACAAAAGAAGACCCAGCTGATCAGCTGGGACTTGAGAGGCAGAGAAGAGATGGGGGTGGGGCCAGTCAGAGGTGGTATTCCAAACTACTCAAAATTTCCGCTACCGAACTGGTCAGAACCTGCTGAATACCAGCTCTGGTGCCCACTTGCATTTGAAAGAGTTAGATGAAGTTGTAAATGGCGTTTGCTCTCTGCCCTAAGGCAAGGTCACAACTCGGCAAAAAGTTTCACACTCAGAACCTCTTTCAAAAAAAAAACAACCTCTGCAAAATAAGACTTTCCCAATTCTCCGGCACCGTCAACCATTTTGCAAACCAATAGTAAATTAAAGGATGCATTTTCTGTTTTCCCACCCCCTATACACAGAGACGCTCTTACACGCAGACTTACAACTAACATTTTCCCGTTACAAAGCAAGGCAGTTGTTAAGGGTGTGGCACCAGTTTTACAAAATTCCTCCCCACGGTTGTTTAGCGAATCACTGGTTGTTAAGTGAATCCTGCTTCCCTGTTGGCTTCTTTTGTAAGGAGGTTGCAAAAAGTTGATCACATGACCTGGGACAGTACATGCCAGTCACAAGTACATGCCAGTTGCAAAGTGTCTGAATTTTGATCACGTGACCACACGGATGCTACAATGGTTTTAAGTATGGTTTGTAAGTCACCATTGTGACTTTGCATGGTCACTAAACAAACATGGTTAAGTTAAGGACTGCCTGACCAGAAGTGATCCCAATTTTTTTTTTTTTTGAATTGGTTGCATCCTAAACTCAACCCCGAGTTTGTACAACACCGCAAACCAAGTTGGCTGGTTTAAATCTAGTCAGGCAGGTAGAATTCTCTCATTCACATCCATGTCAAAACATGGCCCAAAATGTCCAAGCTATTTATTTTTTTCTAAATTTTGAATCACACCATCTTTTCTACACCCGTAAAACGTTGCTTCTTGTGTACGTTAAGAGGGGGGCAATACTAACAGTGGGCCACAAAGGATGCAGACCTAGGTTTCAAAGGTTCTTTGCCAACTGAGCCAGGATGTCTATATTTTATTTCAGTGCCACCTGCCACACGTTGGCGCGTGTTTGCATTTCTCTGCTTGGAATTTATTGTCTCGGGTTTACGAGGGGAGGCAAGCAAGATCTTGACTAAGAAGCTGCTGTTTGCCGGTGCATGTAGGTAGCTTTAACTACGTGGCACAAAATCCATGGCATGCGTGCATTAGCTTCCCCTCTCCCTTGCGTCTCTTGGTTGCCTGACCATTAAGTTTTCAGCTATTTAGCAACCTGTGGACAGGCACACACCTGAGGGAGAGAATTAGGGGGTCTTTCCTTACAAAGAAGCAGAGATAAAACCTTTGACGGCGGCTGGTTCTGTAAAAGGCCCTGTGCACACATGTGTATATACCCAGAGGTGGCAAGGAATTATCCTAGCCCTTTAAGGATGGAACTGCTCCAAGAGATCTGCCTGACTTAAAAGTAGCAGGGGATTGGGGCTCCCTGAAGACAATCCAGAGAGAGGCATTATTCTGCCGAAGGTGCCAGTTTGGTCTAGCGCTGAAAGCACCAGGCTAGAAAGGAGACGTGAGTTCTAGTCCCACCTTAGGCATAAAAACCAGCTGGGTGTCTTTAGGCCAATCACAAGGCGATGGTGAGTTCTAGTCCCGCCTTAGCATGAAAGCCAACTGGATGACTTTGGACCAATCACCAGGAGAGGGTGAGTTCAATGAAAGCTGGCTGGGTGTCTTAGGGCCAATCACTGGGAGGCAGTGAGTTCTAGTCCCAGCTTAGGCATGAAAACCAACTGGATGACTTTGGACCAATCACCAGGAGAGGGTGAGTTCGAGTCCCACCTTAGTATGAAAGCTGGCTGGATGAGCCAATCATGAGGAAGGTGAGTTCTAGTCTTGTGTTAGCATGAAAGCCGGTTGGGTGACTTTGGGCCAATCACCAGGAGAGGCTGAGTTCTAGTCCTGCCTTAGGCATAAAAAACAGCTGGGTGACTTTGCGCCAGTCCCCTTGTCTCAGCCAAATCCACCTCACAGGGTTGTTGTTGTGGGGAAAATAGGAGGAAAGAGTAGTAGATACATTTGCCACCTTGAGTTATCGCTAAAAATAATAAAGGCAGGTTATACCAATGAATAAAAAATAAAAGATAAATATGCTTTTCAAACAGACTGATTGAGCAAACAAGAGACTTGAACTAGTTGGCATTTGGGTTCCTGCCTCCCCATTTTTTTCCCCTCCTCTTCCTGAGCCAGAGAGAGAGAGAGAGAAAATCCGAGATGACATTCTGTCTGTAAACAAATCAACTAAATAATTCAAGGCACATTTGCCAACCGTCAGCCACACAGGTTCCCAGCTGGTCCCTTGGGGAGGGAAGGGAGGGCAAAGGAGTCATCCAGGGACTGGGCGCAAGCCAACCCAGATCTCTTACCAAAGGATGGAGAAACCATCAGAGAGGGCTTTTATTTATATCGTATCCCACCTTTTATTGTTTTTATAAATAGTTCAAGATGGCATACATATCCAAAACACCTTCCTCCGCCTGTTTTCCCCACAACAACAACCCTGTGAGGTGGGTTGGGCTGAGAGAGAGAGAGAGAGAAGCACTGACTCAAAGTCACCCAGCTGGCTTTCATGCCTGAGGAGGGACTAGAACTCACTATCACCTAGTGATTGATCCAAAATCACCCAGCTGGCTTTCATGCTTACGGAAGGACTAGAACTCACCACCACCTAGCGATTGGCAGAAAGTCACCCAGCTGGCTTTCATGGTTAAGGAGGGACTAGAACTCACCATCACCTAGCGATTGGCAGAAAGTCACCCAGCTGGCTTTCATGCTTAAGGAGGGACTAGAACTCACTATCACCTAGAGATTGGCAGAAAGTCACCCAGCTGGCTTTCATGGTTAAGGAGGGACTAGAACTCACTATCACCTAGCGATTGGCAGAAAGTCACCCAGCTGGCTTTCATGCTTAAGGAGGGACTAGAACTCACTATCACCTAGAGATTGGCAGAAAGTTGCCCAGCTGGCTTTCATGCTTACGGAAGGACTAGAACTCACTATCACCTAGCGATTGGCAGAAAGTCACCCAGCTGGCTTTCATGGTTAAGGAGGGACTAGAACTCACCATCACCTAGCGATTGGCAGAAAGTCACCCAGCTGGCTTTCATGGTTAAGGAGGGACTAGAACTCACCATCACCTAGCGATTGATCCAAAGTCACGCAGCTGGCTTTCATGGATAAGGCAATACTAGAACTCCCTGCTTTCTTGCCTGGTACTTTAAGCGCTAGAGCCAACTGGCCCTCTCTACTCAGTGCTCTCCTCTGCTTTCCGCAGCCTTCCTTTTGCAAACACACACCTGTTTTCACAATGCCGAGGGCTGCGCAACTGCCGCCCCCTCACACACAAATCCCCAATGGACAGCAGAAGGCTGAGCAAACCTCCCAGTGTCAAACGGGGCGCCTATTTTGAGGGGTTATATATATAATATATATATATATATACTGTATATTCATTGCCCCTCCTCTTCCCCACCGCCCCCTCCCCCCATGGCAGGAGGGCTTCAACGGGAGGCTGAAAAGTTTTGGAGAGGGGGTGGGGGTTAGGGGTCGGGGTGGGCTCTCCTTCCTTGCTTGAAAGGATCATCTCCGGGGGTCCCAGCCTGATCCTTTCCAAGCTGCCTCTTCGGCTTTGGGTCTTCCAAGTCGAGAAGGCTGGTCACTGCCAACTGGCTCCTCTACCCCCTCTTAACCTCTCTCTCCCCCGCAAACGGACAGCCTCACACCTTTTCAGGTGGCTGTCTGAAGGGCAACCCATCCAGATGTTGAAAAACGGCTCGGGAGGGGGGGTTCCCCTTTGGAGCCGAGGCGCTGCGCCCACTCTGCTCCATCTCCTGGTGGCTCAGCGCCCTCCTGCTCCCTTCCTTCTTTCCTCTCCCTCCCCCGTGTTCCCCAGATCCCTCTGTCCCCTCCCACACCTCCACCCCAGAAAGCCGGACGATGCCCACCTGAGATTTCTCCTGAGGTCCGTCTTCCAGCTGCGCCGACCTCCCCACATTTTTCCAGCGTTCGTTGACCATCGTTGGTTGGGGAGGGGAGGTGATTCGGGGTTGGCGGCGCTCCAGCGAGGAGGTCTCCCTCTGCCCAGCTCCGAGGGTTCTCCCCCCTACCCCCAATGCAAACGACGAGAATCGGGGAGTGAAGCGGTGGGGCGCCGTCTCCTCAAACCGGCGGGGGAGAGGCTGAAATATCCGCTAAGCTCCGAAGGCAACGTCCCTTTGGCTTAACCAGCTCTCTCTTTGCAAGCCGGCGGTCTCTCCCGTCTTCCTCGCTCGCCTGAAGATAGGGAGGGGAGGGGGGGCCGCGGGGATGGAGAGGGTCGCGCCGCTTTTAAAAGAAGCACGCAGGCTGGCACTCGCCGCCGCGACGTCCACGCCAGCCTGCACCTGGACGCGGGGGTTCCTCCTGCCTCTGGGTTTGCGCGGCGCACGAAAACCAAGGCTGGTTGGGTTGGGTTGGGTTGAGTTGAGTTGGGTTGAGTTGGACCCCACGTGTGGAATTGAAAGGCTCCCCGCCCCGCCCGCCCGCCCTCAAAAAGGACGAGCCGTCCGCCACCTTTTAACGCGTGTTCACGCGGACCAAGTTGAAGGACACGGCTTGGTGTGTGAAGGCATCTGCCGGGTTTTGCTCTTGGTTGACACGTTGGGTGAAGAAGGGCACCCTTGAAGAGAAGGTCGTTCTCCAAGGCTTTGGGGGGAAATGGGGCTTCCCGGTTGCTGGTGGGAAAGTCAGAGGTGGATTTTGGCTGCGAGCAGGGGAGGTGCGTAAGGTTGGGGGGCCGGTTGTGCGTGGCTGTATTAAGTGAACACTTCCAGCCAACTAGATTACACTTACACACAAGAGGGAGAGGGAGGGAGGGAGGGAGGGAGGGAGGGAGATTTCTGAAAGCAAATAAAAATAATTTTGTTCTTTTGGCATAGCAGATGTTTCTTCTTCCTCCTCCTCTCCTCCTCCTCCCCCCCAACTCTTGGGACTATTATTGAGTGCCTTCCTTCCTTCCTCCTTTCCTCATCCATCTTTCCATCCATCCATTCATCTTCCTCCCTTGCTCCCTCCCTCCTTCTCTTCCTCCCCCCTTCCTCCTCCTCCCTCCCAACTCTTGGGAATATTGTTGAGTGCCTTGCCTGCCTGCCTTCCTTCCTTCCTTCCTTCCTTCCTTCCTTCCTTCCTTCCTTCCTTCCTTCCTTCCTTCCTTCCTTCCTTCCTTCCTTCCTTCCTTCCTTCCTTCCATCCATCCATCCTTCCATCCTTCCTTCCTTCCTTCCTTCCTTCCTTCCTTCCTTCCTTCCTTCCTTCCTTCCTTCCTCATCCATTTTTCCATCCATCCATCCATCTTCCTCCCTCCCTCCCTTCCTCCTCCTCCACCCCCCACCCCATCCCCGGAGGCTGCTGGAATGGTCCTAAGTGTGAAAAATAAGCCCCCTTGAAACTTCAAATGGTCACTAAACGAACCATCATTAAGTTGAGGACTGTCTGTACTCAACCTGTTTTTAACTGAGGTTTGCCTGGGCTGTGACTAGTCATGGTGTCAGATGTCTATTTTTTTTAGGGTGTGGGAGGTGTGGGATGAGAATTAGAAGCACCTCATGAGGGGTCTTTTACACAAGAGTAAAGCCATTTTCTCGAATAGGAACCTGTCAGGATTCCGGCAGTTACTCCGATTAAATCATGAGCCTTGAGCCACACTCCCCAAACTAAAAAAAGATTTATTTGAAGGTAACATGCCGGCATTAGCCTGGGCACAGCTGACTCTGAGACACATCATTATCACCCTTGACCCTGGTTTCCCCCCACCCCCTGGGTGTGTCATAATTCATATTCTCCAATGGGACACGTCCGTAGTCATCAATCATGTTCTCCAGTTAGATTTTTGCTCGGCAGAAGCTTCAGTCATCTAATCAGTCTTTGAAGAAAATATGAATGGAATGTACTTTCGATTCCACACTGCCGTCTGCTCTTTGAAACTCCGCTCCTCTTTCTGTTGTCAACTATAAAACGTGTATACAAAATGTTTTATGGGTTGACAGAACCTTTGAGAAGAGATAATTACTGACAAACAACACCTGAGCTTTTGGGGAGGGGTCTTGAAAAAAAAAGCAGCCTTAATTGTCTTCAGGTGTGAGCAGCTTATTTATTCTTTCCACCGAACCTGAGGGTGTTTGAGGAGACATCTTGTTTTCTGGGGGTTTTCTAGAATATTCTGCCTTTGACTCCCAGATGTGAGTAACGTTGACCAGGTGGCTGTTAAGTGAAGCGGGGAGAAAGCATCCTTAATTGATCGATTTCTAAAATCCATGGGGCCGCCCATCTTAACCACAGGGAGTTTCCTCACCCCAGTACATCTCAAAGAGAAATGGGTTAGGGGAGATTCAGTCGACCAAGGAAAGAAACAAAATGGGGCCAAGACATGGTTTTCTTCAAAGGAAGGCAGCCCTGGGAGGGGGAAGAGAGAAAGAAAGCCATTTGCCAAGGTTGTCGTTTGCGACGATTAATCCTTTCATTTTGGAAGCCCTGGGGAAACCCTGGAAGATCGATGGAAGGATGGGTGGATGAAAGATTGGTGGATGGACAGACAGATAGATGGATGGACAGATAAATGGATGGATGGATGGATAGCAATAGCACTTAGACTTGTATACCGCTTCACAGTGTTTTATAGCCCTCTCAAGTGGTTTATAGAGTCAACATCTGGCCCTCAACAATTGGGGCCCCTCATTTTACTGATCTCGGAAGGATGGAAGTCTGTGTCAACCTTGAGCTGGTCAGGATTGAAGGAATCAAACTGCTGGCAATGTGAGCAGAGTTAGACTGCAGTACTGTATTCTAACCACTGGGCCCAATGAGATAGATAGATATGTGTGTGTGTGTGTGTGTGTGTGTGTGAGAGAGAGAGAGAGAGAGAGAGAGAGAGAGACAGACAGACAGACAGACAGACAGACAGACAGAGAGAGAAGACAGACAGATAGAGAGGTAGGAGATGGAGAGATAGGTAGGTAGGTAGGTAGGTAAGTAGATGATAGATAGATAGATAGATAGATAGATAGATAGATAGATAGATAGATAGATAGATAGATAGATAGATGAGTAGAGAGATGGATAGATAGATGGGTGGATGGGTGGATGGATGGATAGATAGGTAAGTAGGTAGGTAGGTAGGTAGATGGGTAGCTGGCTAGATATGTAGATGGGTTAGGGTAGATGGATAAATGGACAGATAGATGGGCAGATAGACTGATGGATGGATGGAAGACAGAAAGAGGGATGGATAGATTGATAGACAGATATAGATGATGGACCGATATACATGATGTATAGATGAACAGATGATGGATAGATAAATAGTTATATACAGCCACTGAACTAACCCGTGTTCTGTGTTGATACAGCCCAACTGAACGATGAAACAACCCGCCATTCTAAACTACAGAAACTAACCGAGTTTAAACCATGCTGGCCTGTTGTGTGAATGTGTCTGTTTGGGTTTTAGCTGACCAATTCCTCCCTAACCAAAGCATCATTTCCTGGCTCCCATCATCCGGCCATTCAGCTAAACTAAGATGAAAGAGAGATCTGCCCACGATTGCTGGCCCAAACTTGAATGGTGGGATGAACTGGGTTTGATCACTGCTTCTTCTAGGATTTCTGAATCCAGGGGATGTAAGAAGAGCAAGGAAAATTGGGATAGGGACATGCAATTGTCAGATCCTGGCCCTTGGCTTTCTCCCAAACCTCAGTAATCTTCTGTGAAATGGGTGGATGAAATATTTTGCTTCAAGCTAGTTTGGCTGCCCGAAAAGTTTTGCTGGATTTGCGTCCTGGATTGCATGGGTGATAACTCATAACTTCTCTCTCTCTCTCTCTCTCTCTCTTTTTTGATTTCCTACTTTGATGACGAGGCCTTAGGGCGCCTCTAAAACTGTGCCAAGCGGTTGCTGAATCTGTCAGCTTGCATAAATCATGTACATATGCAGATCGGCTCTGATTTTGCATAATTGATTCAGGTGGTTGAGGAGCTCTTTTGCATAATTTCTTTTGCTGATGTGGCCATTGGGAAGATGAAGAGGAGACCCTCCTCCCCCTTAACTGCCGATATGGATTAATGCTCTGGGAACCCAGCAAATCTCTCCTGCATTTTTTTATAGCCATGAGGACTAGAAACCTGAGGTGTGCCTGAATTTTTAAAGGGATCCAGAGGAAACTGAACATTGATGCCAGTTTTATTTTTCCACATCGCTCCTGCAGAAATGCAAATAATAATAATAATAATTCCTGTCTTTGAATCTGTGTGTGTTTGTGTGAATGATGGAGCATCTCGTACTTGTCAGTTAATGTTCCTTCCCAACAATTAATCCAAGGAAGATGCTATTCCATACGAAACTTTGCAGCAAACTGGCAATTGTTGGTTTCTTAATTGATATACACCTCAAACCACTTGCTGGGCTTTCTAAGCAGCATTTTTCAACTTTTCCCATCTCTAACTTAACCCCTTTTTCAAAAACAGGTGTCTCTTTTTTGCTTCCTGCCCCGATTCCATGTGTGTGTATGTACCTGGAGATTGGATGAGTTCCTGCAGGGTTTTTTTTTGGCAAGACTTTTAGAATTGGTTTGCCCTTGCTATCTCCTTCCTAGGACTGAGACAAGGGTACCGGTCCAAAATACCCAGCTGGCTTGGCGCCCGAGACAGGAATAAAACTCACTCTGGGTCTGCTTGTTGAGCTGTGCCCCCTGCTGTCCAAGCCAGAATAGTTGGCTTCGCCAAAAGTTGCAAGCCCCGTATTCATTCATTAACTTATTGTCAAGCACAGACAATCGGGAAACCCAGGCAGTTCAAATGAATATAAGGATTGGTGGCAAGCTATGCACTCTGCAAGAACCTGAACTACTAACAGTCAAAGCCAATTGGCGGTGGATAAGGAATTCACGGTGGGCTGGATGTAAATCCTTTGTGGGCACGGAGGGATTCGAGACCGATGGTGTATTTGACCCCTCCCTTGGGCTGACCCAGGCTGCCTCCTACACTTACACAGGGAGTCCTCGTCTTACGACCACAATTGAGCCCAACATTTCTGGTTGCTAAACGAGACATTCGTTAAGGGAACTTTGCTCCATTTTACCACAGTTGTTGAGCTGTGTTCAAGCTGTTAAGAATCGTTGCAGTGGTTAAGTTAGTAACCAGGTTGTTAAGTGAACCTGGTTTCCCCATTGCTTGTCAGAAGGTCACAAAACGAGATCCCGTTTTGTCACGAAAATGAGTCACTTGCCAAGTGTCTGAACTTGGATCCCGGGGTCATGAGGATGCTGCAATGGTCGTAAGTGTGAACAATGGGACCTCAGAGGTCTTCTAGTCCAACTCCTTGCTCGAGCCTGAAACCCTGTACCATTTCAGACAAAAGGCTGTCTAGTCTCTTCTTAAAAGCCTCCAGTGACGATGGAGCACCCCTTAATTTACATTTAGATTTAATCAACATTTATATTTCTCTCAGTCCATAGCATGCCTTGAGGTGTGAACCCAGACAAACGAACCTGGAGTTGAAACTAACCCTCACTTGGGCACTTAAACCTTCTTTATGGTGACTTCTCCGTCTTTAAACCAAGTTTCAGGATGATCCTTCAGCTGCAGGCACGATGTGATTTAACAGCCAGGGGGGAAAATAATAATAATAATAATAATAAACCTTCTGAGAAATGCCTGTTTTGCTACAATGAGAAAAACCCAGTTCTGCGATTGTGCTGGATGAAACTTTTAACCTTTCAGATCTTTTGGTGGGGGCCTGGGGGGAGACTTGAGAAATGTTTAATCTTAGGAGTCAAAAAGGCACTGCGAAAATTGTCCTCCAGCATATCTTGTGCTCTGTAATTATACGGTTTTGCAGATTTGAGCCCCGGCTTCCAACACTTGTGTCGTTTTTCCCTTGGCTCCCCAGACACCTCCAGCCAATGAAAGCGGCTGAGGATGTGCATTCCCCCCCCTGTGCAATTTGGCTGCTTGTCTTGAATCTTTGCAATTTCTCCTCCTCGTTCTCTCTGTTGCAAGTTGCCGGCTGGGGGATTCGACGTCTCCTGAGACAGAAGAGGGGGGCAATTAAAATCTGAGCCTCTCTGAGAAATTCTACCTCCCTTTTATGGGCAGAGGATGGGATGGGATTCTTTCTCCTCCAGAGTATCTCTGGGAGAGAGCTGATTTTTCTCTCCCCCCCACCTTGAAGACGATAGCTTTAGAGGCGTTGGTAGGATGGCTATGGAAAAATCCCTCTGCAGGGAAAAAAAAAATAGATTTTTCCTGCCAAGAATGAAAAGAAGGGGGCGGAAAGGCAGGGAAATTGCAGGTTTCTGGAGAGACGCTTGGGTGTTCCTCGTCTCTGGCCCTGTGTGGCTTCCTTAGCTGCCCCACCATATCTTCATCTGAAAACCTCTCCGCAGGGAACTTTGGGGGATTGAAGGAAAGGGTTGGGCAGCAGGGAAAGTGCAGATGGCCGGAGAAAGTTTTGTGTCTTCACCATCTCTCCATTCACCGTCCAGCTGTGGCTTTACTCCCAAGTCGACCCTTGTTCCTTAGCTGTTCCCTTCTTCGGGCAGCTCTGTGCATGTGCACACTGGGAACAGGCTCCAGCTGTTCTTCTGCCTCACTGATGTCCCACAGTTATCAGATGGCCCTGGCCCCCTCTCTGCCTCCGATGCAGAGCATTCATCCGAGCCTTCCCCAGACATCAGGACTGGCCCACGTTCCTCCCCAACCTCCTCACTGCCCGAATCTGCTGCCAGCTCTGCTGGCGGGCCACAACACCGTAAGTGGGAAGGCTGCAGGGGGCAGGTGTCACAATTGCCACCTCACAATTGCCATGAACAGACTGGGAGGAAACTGGAAAGGAGGGGGAGGGCCTGGGGGAAAGTGAAAACGGAATGGTGGGAAGAGAACCCTTCTCTGTGAGAGACGGCGCAAGTTTTCAAGGTCATTTCCCTGGGAGAAGAATCCCAACAGGTAGAGTGACCGTTTCCAAAACACCTTGCTTGGGCATTGAGAGATAAACAATGGGAAGGGAACAAGGGAGGAAAGTTAACCATCAAAAAGTCTGTCACGAGCTCTCAGTCCTTGGCTTTACCCTACTGTAATTCACTTGACTTCCAGTAAACTATACCTTTATCAACAAATGGAGTTAAGCATCTTTTTTTAACTGAGAAGTCCAAGTTGAGGCAGGTCTGACAGCCGGATAGAAGATTGTCTGCTGCTCCCCATCACTTGCTCTGCTTGCTGTGCTTCCCTATCTGTAAATCCCTGCAGGGTCTTCTTGCCAAAATCCCCCTGGCATTGAATGGGACAAGGAAAAGCCAGGAAGGCTGCTGTTGTGGTTAGCCGGCAGCAGGTGCGGACGGCTGAGGAGAGCGAGGACTCAGATGAGGGGCCATGACCATTAGGGAGTGGACTTCTGCCTTCGGAGATTGTGGGGGGCTGGCAGCAGTGATGAGGAGGTTCCCAAGGAGCCTGTGCTAAGTGCACGTGTGTGCAGGATTGCTTGTAGGAAAGAGCAACAGCATGGGTGACTCGGGAGTAAGGCTGCAAGGTAATGGCCCCTCCTTCAAGAAGATAAAAGCCAGCTGTGAAACTAACCTTCTTTGCAGAAGGCAAAGACGTTTTGAAACTACAGCCTCGTGGACATTCCAGTATCCTGAGTTTGGATTTGAAGATTTCTTGTATTGCACATTATTTCTCGTCTGTTATCTTTTGGCAAGTCTCACACAGTTTGACAAGGCTTGTGCTTATCACAGCTAATTATTTTGTAAAAGCATTACAAGGTTTCTGTTCTTTTTGAATTGTGTTTGATTTGTCGGAAAAGGGCGTGGGTTAGAACAGCTGTAGACAACTGAAAGGAAGTAACGCAAGGCCATCAAATTTACAAGACTTTTGGTCCTTCACTCAATGTGTGCACAGTTGTCACGCCCATGGGGGAATGGCTTCGATGTTCTTTGTGGTTGTTTTTGATCCCCTAAAATTAATTTCATTTCTTTCGGAGGGAGAACTGAAGGAATCAAAGGGCATAGATTTCCTTCGCCACGAGGCATTTCTTGAAAACTCGACCTATGTCTGGAAGTGAGCGTTCTCCACCCCGTCTGCAGGAAAATGGTTCCCAAGACAACTGAGCAGAGTGGTTAAAGCAGGCTGGGGAGACCTGCCAGATGTTGCCGAATGATTTTCCTCTCTTTTTTTTTCCTATCCTGAAGGCAGGGAAAGATTTTTAGTGGGAGGTTTCAGGTAGCCTGGCGTTGAATTACAGCAAGGTCTCTGATCTCCTTGCTTGCAGCTCCCAAATTGCACTGTAGGAATTTTAACAGTTGGTTGGTGGTTTTGCACGGTGCAATATTTTTTATGCAGGATTGTTTTCCCAGTGAAAGAATGGATTAAAAAAAAACCCTCAGCATCGAGGGCTTGCATTTGGCTTTCGGTTTAACCTTTGCAAACGTTCGGAGAAAAATCAGAATGTCACTCCTAATTCTCCCAGGGACCCTACTAATCCTCATCTTTATAACAATTCATTTAGTGATCATTCAAGGCATTGAAAAAAAAGTGAAAAAAAAAAGTTTTTCACGCTTATGACCCTTGTAGCATTCCCCCAAAGTCTCATGATCAAAATTCGGATGCTTGGTGACTGGTTCATATTTACGATGTTTGCAGTGTCTCCAGGTCTTCATAATCATCTTAATTGCTCTTCTTTTGCTTTCTTTTCAGTTCGACATTAATTGGCATTAGCTCTTACTGCAGTTAACATTTTCAGAGAAATTATATTTTAGAAAACATTTGAAAATGGTGTTAGGCCATCAGGTTTTTAAAACAGAGTCCAACGCCTGCGACATTCCACCCAAAAGAAAAGGCGAATTACCGTCGGGGTGAAACATCCAACCATCTTCCATCCTGGCAAATATTTGTGGGCCTCTCATTAGGATCTTTTTTTTTTCTGAGGTTGTAATCTTGCTTTAAGATCCCTGGAGATTTTGCTCCCAACTTCTCATGTTAAGTTCACAGATTTTGATGGCATTTTTCTGTCATTTTCTCAAGTTTGCTCAGATTTAGTTATCCTTGCCAGAGCATGAATTAATTTCTCTCTCTCTCTCTCTCTCTCTCTCTTTCTTTCTTTCACATTACTATAGGAAAAGGGTGTCCAATCTTGGCAACTTCAGGGAGTTGAATCTTGGATTCAGGGAGTTGGAGTCCAAAGGACTTAAAGTTGCCAAGGTTGGACGTTCTACTGTAGGACATTAATAAAGTAGCGGATGACAACTCAAAGAGTACAGTTCATAATGCCTTACATGCTCAGTTTTAAGTCAAGCAAGATTCCTAAATCCAGAGCTGGAAGGATAACTGTTACAGAACCGCAGTCAAGTCATGATGGCACTGGTACAGATGCTCTGTAAGTTCACAGATTTTGATGGCACTTTTCTGTTTTTTTCTCAAGTTTCCTCAAATTTAATTATCCTTGCTAAGGCATGAATTTCTCTTTCTTTCTTTCTTTCTTTCTTTCTTTCTTTCTTTCTTTCTTTCTTTCTTTCTTTCTTTCTTTCTTTCTTTCTTTCTTTCTTTCTCCCTCTCCGTCTCCGTCTCCCTCTCCCTCTCCCTCTCCCTGCCTGGCTGTGGCATTCTGGGAGTTGAAGCCCACCCATCTCATACAGGTAATCCTCAGGTTACAAGCACAATTGAGCCCAAAATCTTTGTTGCTTAAGTGAAACACTTGTTAAGTGACTAGAACTCACCATCTCCTGGTGATGGGTGCAAAGTCACCCAGCCAGCTTTCGCGCCTAAGGCAGGATTAGAACTCACCAAGTTATCATTTCTCTAACCGAACTTGGAGACTATAATCCGATTAAGCAGCTAAGCCCAGCGGGATCTCCACACTCTAGATGGGGTATTGGTGATATCCAGTTGATTCACCATTTTCCCCTGCCCCCTGGGCAGGTTTGTTTTTAACCTCACGGGGTCCCACGGTGCTATCTCAAGAAAGCTGTAACGGGGGTAGGTTGGGTAGCTCTCCGTTCTGCCTCCACTCCGACAATAACATTTACCATTAAAAACCCATTTATCTTGGCTTCACACAGCTCTGAAAATCTACAGAGGGAGTAATTCAGGAGCCTTCCTTGCCACACTCCACCGTTCGGTGCGATGAGTTAAGCAACTGGCTCTTTTCCAAGCTCAGCAACTCATTTTTCCGCAGCCCAAGCGGCAAACACGCAGAGCGGCTTGACGTTTAATTTAACATCTAACATACCTTGACATCAACCCATAATACAATTGCAAGAGGGGTGGGGTTTTTTTTGGGTGGGGAGGGGGGGAGAGAGAGCTGAGAGAGGCCCAGGAGAAGGGTGACTCCATCAGGGCCGCCTGCTGAGTGTTTTCTTTCTTTGATCGATGTGCATTTTATTTGGGTCTTCCTCATTTGCACTCCACAGCCACTCTTGGACAGGATGACAAAGGGTTGGAGAAGCGACAGAGGCACGCTGGGAAAAGCCTCCCCCACCCCACCCCACCCCAGGATTTCTTTCCTGCATTTTGCACACTCAGCATTCATGCCCACGTACTCCTGCAGGCTCAGGAGTGAAACAGGGTGCGTATTTTGGAACCCGAGTATCGTACGAGCCAGAGCTTTGTTTTCCCCCTCTCCCACCGCAGAAGCTAAATTAAATCTGAGCCTGGATGGGGGGTGGGAGAAAACCACCCAAGGGTCAAGGATCCAGAGGGCAGCGGCCAGGTCTGAAATGGGCCAAGTCAAAGGATGGCCCAGCCGTTGATCTCGGAGCTGAATTGTCTTTCGTGGCAGGTCTTTGTTGTTTGAAACCAGGGTGAGGGGCTTTCATGCCCACCGCTTAGAGCCACGCTTGTGAAATGGGCAGCGAAGTAAACTGGATGGTGGATAGAGGAAGAGATAGGTGGGATGGACAGATGGAAAGAAAGAAAGAAGAAAGAAAGAAAGAAAGAAAGAAAGAAAGAAAGAAAGAAAGAAAGAAAGAAAGAAAGAAAGAAAGAAAGAAAGAAAGAAAGAAAGAAAGAATATTTCATTGTACACATATTAAATTTCATTGTACACATGTGCATTGGCAATAAAGGTTTGCTTTGATTTGATTTGAGATGATAGATGATAAATGAAAGAGAAAGATGATAGATAGCTAGATAGAGAAGAATTATTAGATAAATAGATAGATAGATAGATAGATGATAGATAGATAGATAGATAGATAGATAGATAGATAGATAGATAGATAGATAGATAGATAGATAGATAGATAGATAGATAGATAGATAGATAGATAGATAGATAGATGATAGATAGACAGACATTTATATATATAAATGAGACGTGGATGAGAGATGATGGAGCGAGGGAGGGAGGGAGGGATGGACGGACGGATGGACAGACCAGTGATGGCGAACCTTTTCGGCACCAAGTGCCCAAATCAGAACGTGCATGGAGGGTCAGAAAACCAAAGACCAGCTGGCCGGTGCATGCATGCCTGCTTTTGGGGCATTTTTGGCCATTTTCTGGGCCGTTTTCCAGTGTTCTGGTGCCCGCGAAGAGCAGCTGGCTGCCGTGCCAGAAACCAGAAGAGCAGCTGGCGATGGTGTCCATGCCCACTGAGAAGTCTCTGCATGCACCTCTGCCATGCATGCCATAGATTCGCCATCATGGCCCTATATACCTATAGGAAACCCTATATCATTCTATACAATGGCTGTCCAATCTCTTCTTAAAAAGTGATGGAGTACCCACAATTTCTGGAGTCAAGTCGTTCCACTGATTAATTGTTCTCACTGTCAGGAAATTACTCCTTAGTTCTAGGTTGCTTCTCCCTTTGATAGGTTTCCATCTGTTGCTTCTTGCCCTGCCCGTCTCTTCTCTTCATAGCCCCTCAAATAGTGGAAGATAGATATCATGTCCCGCCCCCCACTAAGCCTTCTCTTCATTAGACTAGACATACCGAGTTCCCTTAACTATTCATTGCATAGTTTAGCCTCCATACCCTAATCATCTTCGTTGCTGTGCTCTGTAGCCTTTGTAAGGTCTCAAAATCTTTTTAAAATATCATAATGACCAAACCTGGATGCAATACTCTAAGCGTGGTCTTACCAAGGCATTATAAAGCAGTACTAAAACCTCTATTGATTTATTTTTTTTTACACTTTTGGATACAGAATCCTGAATTTTCTTGAATCGTGTCACTCTCCTGGAGCGGCCAGCCAGGCGGATCTCAATCCAACCCAAATTACACCATCCCGCCTGCTCTGCACAGCCCATCAACCTGCAAACTTAACCAAGGCTGTTTTAACCTAGCTGTGTGAACCCGCTCTCTGCAGCTCATGGTTCAGCTTGCATTCAGAAAATTAGGCTAATTGAGTAAGCCACGGTTCATTTAACCAAGGATTAATTGCTGTGCAAACCGCCAGAGAGAAAGCAACTTGCCGGCGCCATAATTCCTGTTTGCAAAGCTCTTTTTTTAAAAAAAAGAAAAAAAATCCATGAAGATGTTGCTGCTGAAATAAATCTGGACAGGTTAAATAACTGGATCTGGCAGAGAGAGAGAGAGAGAGAGAAAAAAATCCTGAACTGAGAGGGTTGGGATAGTAAAACAAGTGAGATTTATACAATGATGGGATTTTTATTTAAAAAAAAAATCTCTTTGGGGATGTCTATTCTCCAGAGGAAGCATCCAGGTATCCCAGGCTGGCTAATCAATAGTTCCTTCCTTCCTTCCTTCCTTCCTTCCTTCCTTCTTTCCTTCTTTCCTTCCTTCCTTCCTTCCTTACTTACTTACTTACTTACTTACTTATCTTTTAATTCTCCCTCTCTTCCTCCTTTTCTTCCTTCCCTGCTTCAACATATTTTAACTCTCCCTTCTTTCTTTCCATCTTTCGTTCTGCATTTTCAGCTTCCTTCCTTCCTCCTTCCTTCCTTCCCTCCCTTCCTTATCTTTTAAATCTCCCCCTCCTCATCGTTTAATTCTCCCTCCCTCCCTTCCTTTCCTACTTTCCTACTTCAGCATCTTTTAATCCTTCCTTCCTTCTTCCTTCCCTCCCTTCCTCATCTTCTATTTCTCTCTCCCTCCCTACTTCAGCATCTTTTAATCCTCCCTTCTTCATTCCCTCCCTCCTTTCCTTTTCCCCTATTTTTAATGCCAAAAGCATCCAATACAGTCTAAAGCTTTAGCAATGCCTTTCCTTTGCCTTGAATCCCAGGCTAAGTGAATCTTCCTTATTTCTGGAAAAGCATGCATCAAAGCTATGGATTTGCGACAATATTGCTCAGCAGTCTGAGACTCAGTTTTCCTCGTTTCAGCAATTTTAAGAGGGTTTGTCTTGGTTTTCAACAACCCCAAATATTATGTATATATGTTTCTTCCAACACAGACAATTTTTCCCATTTGGGATTTTTAGCCAGCAAAAATAATAATAATAATAATTATTAAAATAATAATAATATATTATTAAATTAAAAAAAAATGGCATTTCATGTTTTCAGAGTGCATTTGAGAAACAGAGAGGGTTACAGGGAGAATGCCTCCTGCATAGGATTATTCCTATGCAGGAGGCATTCCCTGCTAACCCTGTTCTGTTTCTCCAAAATGCACTTTCTGAGAAACATGAAATGCACAGATTTTTTTTTTTTTGCAAGCTTTTTCTTGCAACCGCAGATATTCCGAGAGGTATGAATTATACATGAACCATCCGTCAGCTTCCATGTCAGTCAGAAATGGTGATACACGAATAAACTTGGTTTCTTCCCATCGCTAAATGTTTGCCATTGTAGATCCATTCAAAGCCTTAACCCTGTAGAATGCTCTAGAATATCACATTGCAAGGTTCATTCGGAGCGAAACCTCCAGGAACAGAGGCAGTCTACCTTAAATTCCAAACTTTGCTAGAGAAGGAATTTTAGAATGACTGGTGCCTTTCAGGGCAGCTTGCAAGCAAAATGCCCAGCAGGAAATTCAGATGTGCCTTCAAATTTAGTTTTTTTTTTTTTTTTAATGCTTCACACAACTCATACATTGCTCAACATTCATTCCAGGATCCAATTTCGGTATGTAAACAGCCAATAAGACAGTCCACATATTTACAAACACAAATAAAAAGCGTTGGGTTTTAAAATCTCCAGGGCCGTCTTCCACCCACAAAGCACTGATCGTTAATCCTAGAGGTTAATTTTTTTCCTTTTCCTGTGTGTAGTTTTTGAGCCCAAAAGGATCCCTTGAAACTTTTAAAGGATATTTACTCATAAAGGAGAATATTTGTAGCTCGGGTTTGAAAGGAGGGGGGTCCTCATTTAGCACTGATGACATTCCCTAGTTTGGTAATGAACCGTCTGCAAGAAAACAACCAAGCTCAGAGAGCATGGAGAACCCCTTCATTATATTTATTTATTTTATTAAATTTATATGACACCTGTCTCACAGTCAAGTGACTCTGGGCAGCTTGCAACAAGAAATAAAGAACATTAAAACTGAACTAAAATTAAGTTAGAAAGCAATATGCAACAGGTTGGATTTGTTCCAAAGGCTTTGGCAGCTGCCTGAAGTCAATTCTTTTGCGAGCACAATTTCCACAGAGTTTTCTTTAACAAGATTTGTGGAGATGAACAGGACGGAACGGCAACTATTCCAGCAACTGAGCTGGTTTGAAACCAATACAACAACTGGAGTTTTAAAGCAGAGCAAAGACTGTTCTTCCTATGATTCAACAAGCCCACCTTGCCTTTTTCCTGCTCTTTGAGAAGCTTACCTTTTGGGCTATTTCCTTAGTAATCTCTTGGATCTTTCTGGTCTGAGAACCAGGTATTAGAAAATAAAAGGTGAGGAAAAAGAGAGTGAGAGGGAAGAGGGGGGGAAATTAAACAGCAAGCAAAGTCAAGAAACTAGAGACCTAATTTGACTTCTGGTTATCTGATAAAATCAATTCTTAGCAACTGAAAAAGAGGCCAAAAATGGTCCCATTTATCCATAGTTTATATTCATTCTTTCTCTCTCTCTCTCTTTCTCTCCCTCTCTCTCCCTCTCTCTCTCTCCTCTCTCTCTCTCGTCTCTCTCTCTCTTACTCTCTCTCTTCTCTCCTCTCTCTCTCTCTTTCTCTCTCTCTCTCTCTCTCCCTCTCTCTCTCTCTCTCTCTTGTAATCTCTCTTCTCTCTCTCTCTTACTCTCTCTCTTTTCTCTCTCTCTTCTCTCATTCTCTCTCTCTCTCTCTGACACACACACACACACGTGATCAATGTTTGTTTTAGGCAATTATAGGTAGAATGGTAATTGTTTATTCTTGTAACAAATATATTATGCAAGTGATCCTTGACTTATGACCAAAGTTGGGACTGTAATTTCTCTCCTAAGTTATTTTGATAATAAATCAAGTTTTATTTATTTATTTATTTGATTTGATTTGATTTGTCAATCGCTTACAAGATACAGGTATAAGAATAAACGTAGTTTTGAATACATGAGATAGATACTTATAAGAAAAAGAAAAAAAAACAATAGGACAGGGGAGGTAGGCACGATTGGTGTTGCATTCCATTTTACAAACATTTTTTGTAGGTGGCCGTGAACTGAATTTTTGCAAAGCCGTCTCGTTGCAACTTTGAACCGCTGTTAAACAAACAGTCGTTGAGTGGAAGATCTACCTTATTCTGAAACTTATTTTTCTATTTTTTCCCCCCCTTCGGTTGTTTTTTTTTTTTTTTCCAGTGGCTCTGGAAACCCGTCCTATGTATTGTTTGACCATTTTTGCATCTTTGCCATGTTGTCTTCCGTTTAGGGCCTTGTTTTTCCTGTTATTGTTTTAAAAGCAATTAAAAAAAATATTTTAAAAAGTAGAGCCCAAGTGGGGAGAGTGGGGTGAGAAATGGTCCTCGTGGCTTGGTCAAGCAAGGAAGAGCTCCCCGAAACCAGGAGCCTCTGCAAGAAGCTGTCTCTAGCCTCCCGTTTCTTGTTCAGCTGGGAGGGAGCAATCTTTATCTCGGCTTTAGCGCGTCGGAGGCATAAAAGCTCTTCCTTTATGGCCTGTGTTCATTCACTCAGACACGGCTGGCTCATTGCGTTCAAATTCTCCCAGGAAAAGACCGTCTCTCACACTTACTGCTTGGTGAGGGTTCAATCCTCCTTCTCTGGCTACGCTTGCAAGGATCGCTTGCCTCTAAAAGCAGGTTTAACTGCTCGTTGCCAGCAACAGGGCAACAGAGAAATGCCTGTCTGTCTTTCCTTCCTTCCTTCCTTCCTTATTTCCTTCCTTCCTTCCTATATTTTCCTTCCTATATTTTCCTTCCTATATTTTCCATATTTCCTTCCTTCCATATTTTCCTTCCTTCCTTCCTTCCTTCCTTCCTTCCTTCCTTCCTTCCTTCCTTCCTTCCTATAGTTTCCATATTTCTATATTATATAATATTCCATATTATAAATAACAATAATAACAACAATAACAACAATAACAATAATAATACCTATGATTTAGCTGCCTTTTGAGCATTGCCATCTAAAACAGTGCCTGGAAAAATCCAGAAGCACTTTTTTCAAGTGGTTGATCATCCTTTGGGAATTCTGCTTTTCCAGACTGGATGACAATACAAACCCACCCTTGCTAACTAAAACCAGTCCCCATTTTGAGAAGACTAGTGTGCCAGGATCACAGCCAAGATAAGCCTTCATGTTGTCATTTCTATTCACTGTGCGCTGTGCTTCTATTCTCGTCTTTCTCTAATGGGTACAGTCAATTAACACCCCCTTCCCAGCCCTAGTTTGTTTTTGACAACTCAATACAGTGGTTTTCCTCAAAATGGTAGATCTTCCTCCCCTTCTCTCTTCCTCCCTCCCTCCCTCTCTTCTCTCTCTCTCCTCTCCTCTCTCTCCTCTCTTCTCTCTCTCCCTCCCTCTCTCTCTCCTCTCTCTGTCCCTCCCTCCCTCTCTTCTCTCTCTCTTTCTCCCTCTCTCCTCTCTCTGTCCCTCCCTCCTCTCTTCTCTCTCTCTTTCTCCCTCTCTCCCTCCTCTCTCTCTCCCTCTCTTCTCTCCTCTCTCCCTCCCTCTCTCTCTCCTCTCTCCCTGTATCCCTCTCTCTCTCTCCGCCCTCCTCTCTCTCCTCTCTCTCTCTCTCCCTCTGTCCTCTCTCTCTCTCTCTCCCTCTCTTCTCTCCTCTCTCCCTCCTCCTCTCTCCTCTCTCTCTCTCCCTCCCTCTCTCTCTCTCTCTCTCCCTCTCTCTCCTCTCTCTCCTCTCTCTCTCTTCTCTCTCCCTCCTCTCTCTCCTCTCTCCCTCTCCTCTCTCTCTCTGTCCCTCCCTCCCTCTCTTCTCTCTCTCTTTTCCCTCTCTCCTCTCTCTGTCCTTCCCTCCCTCTCTCTCTCTCTCTCTCCTCTCCCTCTCCTCTCTCTCCTCTCCTCTCCTCTCCTCTCTCCCTCCCTCTCTCTCTCCTTCTCCCTGTATCCCTCTCTCTCTCTCTCCCCCTCCTCTCTCTCTCTCTCCCTCTATCCCTCTCTCTCCCTCTCTCTCTCTCTCTCTCCCTCCTCCTCTCTCTCTCTCTCTCCCTCTCTCTCCTCTCCCTCCTCTCTCTCTCTCTCTCCTCTCTCCTCTCTTCTCTCTCTCCCTCTCTCTCTCCTCTCTCCTCTCTCTCTCTCTCTCTCCCTCCCTCCCTCTCTCTCTCTCTTTCTCCCTCTCTCTCTCTCTGTCCCTCCCTCCCTCTCTTCTCTCTCTCTTTCTCCCTCTCCCTCCTCTCTCTCCCTCTCTTCTCCTCTCTCCCTCCTCTCTCTCTCCTCTCTCCCTGTATCCCTCTCTCTCTCCGCCCTCCTCTCTCTCCCCTCTCTCTCTCTCCCTCTGTCCTCTCCCCTCTCTCTCCTCTTTTCTCTCCTCTCTCCCTCCCTCCCTCTCCTCTCTCTCTCTCCCTCCTCTCTCTCCTCTCTCTCCCTCTCTCTCTCTCCTCTCCCTCCCTCCTCTCTCTCTCTCCCTCTCCCTCTCCTCTCCTCTCTCTCCTCTCTTCTCTCCTCTCTCTCTCCCTCTCTCTCCTCTCTCTCTCCCTCTCTCTCTCTCTCTCTCCCTCTCTCCTCTTTCTCTCTTTTAATTTTTGCTGACAGGAAGGATTAAGTGTAGGGAGGGCAAAGCACCCCAGCACACAAATCTGAACTCATTTAAAAATGTTAATAGACAGGCTCTTTCTCGGTTGCTTCCGTCTTGCAAATCCACAGATCTAATTTTTATATCCCGGTCTTAAAAGCTGACTTCTCAAATCTACAGCCCACGCCGACGAAGATGTTAATAATCATAAAATGTGTAAAAAGTACTCATTTGCTGTTTTTTTTTTTCTCTGAGAGTAAATTGCCTCCGATGAAGCTAAGCACAACTGATTTATTAAAGCTTGTCCTAATGACTGCCAAACTCTGTGAATGGATTCTGGCTGGTGGCATCCGGCGTTTGGGGCCGAGAATCTATTTTTTATTTTATTTTGTAATTTAAGAGCAGGGAAAGGGAGGAACATCTATTTTGAAGTGGACCATGGACCTTCGAAAGGGAAGTTTAATTGCTGGCTTGTTCCATAAGGGTTGTTTTTTTTTTTTTTGGCAAAATGAAAAATTGTAATTGGTTTGTGCTGTTGCTTGTTTTAAAATTAGACATGTTTGCTCTTAAATATTTCTGGGTGGTTTGTTTTGTTTTGTTTTCCTGTTTGTTGCCTAATGCAGAAAGCCGATTATTAAATGTAAAAAGGTTTTTTTTAAAAAAAAAATAAAATTGGCTGGATCCCGATATGGCTGTTACCAGGGCAGTTTCTCAAAGCGTGTTTGTGCAGAGTGCTAATTCTGTTTAGCTTTAAGCCAGATTGAGAGCCTTTGCCTGTGGCAGATTTAACCCAGGTTAGTCTCAAGCCAGTTGGCTTGTTGACAGTGTGGTATGAACCTGGCCTGGTTAGTTAGCTTGTGGTTTAATATATCACGAAGGGAGAGAACATTGGAAACCCGGCTCAGTGTGAATGCAGCAAAAGAAATGTGATTGATTCATTGTGTATCGTGAAGTCACTGTTGATTCTTAGCAACCACATAAATAAATCTTCTCCAAGATTGTTCCCAACTTGGTTCTTCAGGTTTTCCAATGGCGCTCATATCACCGCTGTAATTGAGTTCATCCACCTAGCTGTTGGTTGTCTTCTTCACTTTCTTTCTTTCCCAGCACTGTGGACTTCTTGAAGGGAGCTGTGTCTTTTCATCAATCAGTTGATTTGATTATGTCCTACTAGGTTGACATAGACTCTTAGGAACCACATAGTTTAGACATTCTCCAGGCCTGTTCTCAACTTCAAGTCTTCCTCCATTGTTGCTGCAACTGATTCCATCCACCTAGCTGTTGGTTGTCTTCTCCTCCTTCCTTCCCCCTAGCTTGGTTGTCCTCTTCTCCTCCTCTTTCCTTCCACCTTTTCCAGCATCTGAGCCTTCTCCAGAGGGATGAGCCTTCACATAAGTTGCCCTAAGTAGGTTAATTTGTAACTCAAGTGAGAATTCTAGGTTTATTGATTGATCATGGTATGTTTTCTTGGCCATCCAGGGTCTTCTCGGGGTTCTTCTCCAACTCTAAAATCCAAAAGTGTCTTATTTTGTTTCTTCCAAGCTCAACTTTCACTTCTATGGAGCTTCACAGAGAAAACCATAGCGTGCAGAATTCTAGAAAAAGAAATTGGGGCTTGACTTACTGTATTATTTTATTCCACATGAACGTTCTCTATCAAAACAGCTTTACTGGTTATTCTCAACCCAATTACGGAGAACAACATGCCATAAATGCGGACAGGCCTCCAAAGCTGATTCTGTATCATTCTCAAACTAACTCTGTTAAAGATCCCTTCTGATTCTCTTCTGGGGATTCAGAGAACACGACACCTTTTTTTCCGTAATATTATGACACCAAAGCTCAATTTTCCAAATCCTACCATTAATAATGGAGATTATTTTTTGCCTTCTGTAAATGTTCTCCCCAGATAATCAAGTCTTATATGCTTGCTTGTTCAGTAATTATTCCCTTGCTAATTTGTTTGGATAGGCTTTAATACTGTTTGCTCATTTGCATGTGTGCCTTTGAAGATACACTGCAGGGAAACACATTTGTGAAGTCTGTGATGTTTTTCTCTACTTAAGACCAACCTAAGTCCAATTGTTGAATGTAGCAGTGGTGAGTCTTGAAGTGTTTAAGAGGAATCTGCATTTCTTGGGTGTGGATTGGTTTGATGCAAAATATACGTTCAAGAAGGTATACCAAAATAATGTTATAGGTGCTGCAGGAATATTTAAAAAAAAAAACACGTGATGAGTACAGATATATAATCTATGGTATATGGAGAAACATTGAAGCTGTGGTTTGTTTATGGTGAGGCTGTACGACTTATAGAAGAGAATATTTGAAGGTCAGGGTTGAACTGTGGGGTCCTTGGTGCTCTCTGAGCTTGGTGATTTTCTTGCAGACATTTCACCACCCAACTACATAACATCATCAGTGCTAGAAGGGAATGGAGTTTGTGAAAAGGAAGAAGGGGAAGAGGACTGCGGGGTCCTTGGTGCTCTCTGAGCTTGATGGTTTTCTTGCAGACGTTTCATGACCCAACTAGGTTACATCATCAATGCAAAAGAGAGTGGGATTTGTGGAAAGAAGGGGGTGAAGGAAGAGGAGGAGGAGGAGGGCTGTAAGGTCCTCAGTGCTCTCTGAACTTGGTTGTTTTCTTGCAGACGTTTCACCATCCAACTAGGTAACATCATCAGTGCTAGAAGAGGAGTGGGGGTTTTCTCTCTGTTTATATACTAGTGGCCTGCCCTGTCAGTTAAACAGTTCTTGTTTAACATGTATGCATCTAGATATGGCAATTGGAAGCATGTGTTGCTGCAGATAGTCCTCAACTTACAAGTATTGGTTTAGTGACCAAAGTTACATTGTCCCTGAAAAAGCTGACTTTCAACCAACTCTCACGGTTCTATCATCAAAATTTGGGTGCTTGGCAACCCAGCATGTATCTATGATGGTTGCAACATACTGGGGCCATGCAATCACCAATTGCACCCTTCCCACCCAGCTTCCAATAAGCAAATTCAATGGGAGGGGTGGACTGGATTCGCTCAATGACCCCGTGATTCACTTTAAAAAAAAACTGCAGTGATTTCATTAATGACCATGGCAAAGAAGACCCTAAAGCTTACTTAACTATCACCTTGCTTACAATGGAAATGCTGGCTCCTGTGGCCGTCGTAAGTGAAGGACTACCTGTCATTCCCTTCTGCAGAGCAAGATTTGATGCAAAAAAAATAAAAAAATAAAATACAAAGCTGTACAGATGTTTTTAAGTCGGCCTGGCAGAATCTTGATGGAAAAGGCACGAGGGTGACAAGGAAGCACCAAAGATGCAGTGTGGCTTGCTTTGATGTGCTGAAGGCATGCAAACCAAGCCTCTTCTTGTGAGTCACGGAACGCACGCAAGGAAGTTTATTAAAGGCCTGTTGATTGGAGTTAGCGGGTGAGCCGCCGAGTAGCTTTGAATTATGCCGGTTTGGTGCAAATGCAGAACTGAAGGTTGTTTGCTGGATGCGATAAGAGCAGAACGTAACGGTAGCAGAGCATGAACCGCAGAGCAAGGGAGCAAAAAGTAGATGTGTGCAGTTGCCTTGGTTGGTTTCAATTGTTTGCAGAGAAGGGTACAAAGGTTGGCTTCTGGCGACCTTAGCGGAGCATCGCCTGGGCTTGAATGATGTGCAGCGAAAGTTAGATAGATTTTTATGATGCAATGAGGAGTCTGGATTTGCAAATTGATGTCTCAGGGGCCAAGGTAGCTAGGTTGGATAGTTGGATAGATGGGTTTAACATTTGCAAGTTGTGTTAAAGGAAGGCAGGAAAAACAGTAGATGAATTTATGTACCTGGGGATGTCTGTTACAGAGATGGAGAGATTTTACAGTGTTTCAATGGTAAAGGAAAAATGGTAGTCAATAGGTGGTCTTGGGTGAGGGTTTTGTTTGCAAAAATAGCTGCAAGCCCAGAGGGCACAGGATCATCAACATTGAAAATTGATATGGTTGCTAAGAGTCAACACTGACTCAATGACACCTAATCAGCCAATTAATCAATGAGAAGATAGAGAAGAGGATGAGCATTAGCAAGGTGGATGAGCTCAGTTACAGCAGTGATGGGTGCACCGTGGGAAGACCGAAGGACCACGTTGGGGACCTTTCATCCGGAGAAGGTTTATTCATGTGGTTGCTGAGAGTCAACACTGACTTGATGGCGCCTAATCAGTCAATTGATCAATGAAAAGATAGAGAAGAAGAGGATGACCTGCCGGAAGGCGGATGGACTCAGTTATGGCAGTGATGAGTTGGAAGAGTTGAAGGACTAGTTGGACCTGAAGAATGGGTTGGAAGACCTGAAGGACAATTCTGAAGACAGATCTCCCTGGAGAAGGTTTATTGAGGTAGTTGCTAGAAGTCAACATGGACTGGATGGCACATCAAGTTTAGCCTGTCAAGTTGTACAACCCCCAGAGAAGGAGAAAATCCTAGGAAGGAAAGAGAAGAAGAGATTAACCAGAAGTTACCTTGATGGACTCAGGTATGACAGAGATGGTGCATGGTTGGAAGGCCTGAAAGACCAGATTGAAGATCTGGACAAGGTCTACCTATGTGGTTCCTAAGAGTTCCTATCAACCTGACAGGACATAATCAGCCAATTGATTGATACAAAGACCTAGCTCCTTTGGAGAAGTCCATAGTGCTAGGAAAAAGAAGAAGACAACCAACAACAAGGTGGATGAACTCAGTTACAACAGAGAGGTGAGCACTGTTGGAAGACCTGAAGAACCAAGTTGGGGACAGATCAACCTGGGGAAGTTTTATTTATGTGGTTGTTAAGAGTCATCAACACCCATTTGAATGCCCATGATGAAACAAATCAATCCTGGCTTTCAGTCTTGGTGAAGGAATGGATTTCCACAGATGGAAATCTCTTTCTGGCTCATTTAGGGGAAACTTGCAAACTTAATAAGCTGCATTAGCTGGCATTTGATTTAAGTTGAACATATTAGTGAACTAGATTAATGCTGTTGTTTTCCTCTTCTGCAATGCGTCTCCAATGCGAAACCAAAAACACAAATAATAATATTTGTGAGGAGGAAAAAACATAAAGACTCACGCTTTTCCCCCCCCTTCTCTTTGGTCTTATTTTCCCAAGACAAAAAAAGCCCCCCCCCCCCCATTTTACAGTTATCATTCATCATTTCTATAGCGCTGTTAGTACGTAAGGCACTTTTTACGTCTTGCTGACATCCATTCTGATAACGGCGGAGGGTGAAGGATTCTTTGGTTTTGGGGCAATTTATATGAACAAAGACTCGGGGTGTTCATATGTTAGATCGCAGCACAGACTTCAAGTGGGCCGCAGAAGTCAAACCTGCTCTCCATATAAAGCTTTGTTGCAAGGACTTTAAACACGTGGTGAGGATTTCTCCTTTAGAGAGCCAAAATGGAAATTCTCCAATATGTTTTATTTTTCTCAGGGTAGGTAGGTGAGGTTGCTCTCTTTCAGTGCTTTAAATTAAGCATTCGGGGGGAAAAGCAATGACCGAATACAGCCCTGATTGATAAACATTCGTTGACTGAAGAAGGTGACTTATTGTCAACTCATAAAACATCCCTGTGCCTGATTTAGTAGTTGCCATAAAAAAAGGAGGGGGGAAGGAAGGAAATTTGGAAGAGCAGTTTGAAAGCAAAAGTACATTCCAACTCTTTATCTTTAAAAGATTGTAACTAAACTACCAGAGCTTTTGCCCGTGAATATATTTGATTGGAGAACGTGAATGATGACACCCAGCCCGTGAATGTGCTCAATTGGAGAATCTGATTTATGACACACCCAGCGGGGAGGGTGGGGGGAAACAGGCTTATGTATGCCGGAGTTGGCTTCATACAGGGCAGTGCCCGTATGTCACCGCCAATAAATCCTTTGAAGTTTTTTTGAAGTTTGGCTCAAGAATCATGACTTAATTAGGGAGATTGCTGGAATCCTGACACTTATAACCGTTTTTCACATTTACGGCAGTTGCGGCATCCTCGTGGTCAGGTGGTCAAACTTTGGATGCTTGGCAACTGTACTTATGACGGTTGCAGTGTCCCGGGGGTCATATGATCCCCTTTTGTGACCTTCTGCTAATCCAAGTTGATGGGGAAGCCGTATTCGCTTAACGACTGTGTTACTGACTTAACACCTGCAGGGATTCGCTTAACAACTGTGGCAGGAATAGTGGTAAAATGTGGCAAAACTCACTTAATGATGGCCTCGCTTAGCAACAGAAAGTTTGGACTCAGTTGTGGTGATATGTGGAGGACTATCTGTTATCTCAGAAGATGGTAAACCAACGAAGTATATTCATATCGTTGGGGGGGAAAATCATAATGCAGTGGTTCTCACACCCCCACGATGTCATCACAGGGGTGGTCTGCAAAGGCTTGAAAAAAATGTTATGATTCAAATCTTGAATTAATTCTTGAGGGGGGGTCTCTGCCAGGTGGTTCATAGCCCCCAAAAGGTATTTAAAAGAGGTCCGTGGTAAAGAACCACCGACATATTGTACAAATTTGCTTCTTGCAGTTGCTCAACTATATGCAACGCCTTAGAGGGATGGGCAGAATGGGCCAATGATGGCTTATTCAACAAACTTTGGTTAATCAAACATGGTTTAGCATGATATGTGAGAGGGATCATTTGAAGTGGTTACCTGGGGATGAAGAAGTAGAAAAGGGATTGTTTCAGAGCAAATGAGAAAAATTAGAGGTGGGTTGGGAGTTAAATTCCTTTTTTCCAACTCTTTGTTCCTACCTTCCTCAAAGACAAACCTCTCCATTATGTATCAATTTTTTTATATGCGTTTGAATTTTTTTATACGCGTTTGAATCCAGAATTGTCTAGCTTTCTTACACAAATGCTAAAACGCCCCTTCTTTTTTGTTCAGATTTCCAACATGTACTTGAAGTGCCTTTTTACATTCTAGACAGTTTCTCTGGGGACAGGAACCGAAGCTCTTTTATTAAAAAAAAAAATCTCCTTAACATGATAACACAACGTACAGCTGAGTCCTCTCAGTCACGCATTTTCCCATTCTGTATATCATAACCGACGTTTTTAGCCTACTTTATCACGCATTCTTCCCCTTGTTTTTCTTCGCTTTCAAATTTCGCACAAAGTAGAATCTAGGCTCATAGGGCTGGAATGGGACTTTGGAGGTCTTCTAGACCAACCCCTACTTAAGACAGGAGAGCCTATATCATCCTGGTCAAATGGTTCTCCAGTCTCTTCTTGAAAACCACCAGTGTTGGAGCACCCATAACTCCTGAAAGCAAGCTGTTCTGCTGATTAATTCTTCCCACTGTCAGAAAGTTTCTCCTTAGTTTTAGGTTGTTTCTCTCCTTGATTAGTTTCCACCCGTTGCTTCTTGTCCTGCCTTCTGGTGCTTTGGAGAAAGAATTGGCCCCTTCTTTTCTGTTAGACTAGACATATCACATTCCTGCAACTGTCCTTCATATGTTTTAAGCTCCAGTTTTCTAATCATCTCTGTTGCTCTTCTCTGCACTCTTTCTAGAATCTTAACATCTTTTTTATATCGTGGTGACCAGAAACAGACACGTATATCAGTCCTGTCCATCATGTCTCGCAATAAAAGCCAAAGCCATACCTCCTGCTTCCTCCTCTCCCCCATTTGGATGCATTTTAGAGGGCCCCCACCCACCCAGAATCCACCCCCAGTTCTCCATTGCTATCAACCGTCATATTAATAATGAAAGGGGAAATTCTTCCCAAGATTTCATCTCTTGCTTTGCATGCAAATTAGAGACGTTATGCTTGTGCCAAGCAAGAGATGGAAAAATAATAATAATAGGGGATTGTGTTACAACACATGCAACACAAACACACAGACACAAACGCTCCTCTTTTAGCAAACAGTGGAGGAAATTAGCTGAGGATTGATCTCTTTCCCAGCATCTCTTCCTTTAAAATCATTGAAAACTGGGGTGTTCCAGGTTTCTATTTTGCAGACAGAAACGAGCTAAAGCAAATAAGATTTTTTTTAAAAAAAATAGCTATGGTTACTGCTTTATTAATGCCACATTCTTTTGCTGATCCCCTTTGTCAATTTATCCCCTCTCTTTTTGGGGTGACCAAGACCGAAAGGCTAACGCTGACCCGCTCAGATATTTTCTCCCACTGATCTTAGGTTGAGGTAGGTCAAAGAAAATCACCCCAAAGCACCCACAACTCGGGATGGAGTTGTCTGAGATGAACAGCTCTGCCATCTGTTCTCTTGGACTTGTGATTATTTATTATTTATCAACGTCTGTGGCAATTGATGTATTTTTAGAATGGGTTTTGGACGATAAGGAAACTGAAAACTGAATTTCTCTTGGGATTCTCCGACGCGTTGGCTTAGTCGATTGCTCTCCCTGTCAGGAAAAAATAAAATAAAAATCTCTTCTTGCAAGATTCCTGACAGATCATTGGCCAAGCTGGATCCCACTTTCTTGATCTTCCAAAGGTCAAGAACTCGTATCGCCAAGCTTCCTCTTCTTATTCTTTAAAAGCAAACAAACAAACATGGATTTATATTTCTTCCGTTCAATCCTGTTGAATTCTCAGAAGGCTGCCCTCCACGAATCCCTGCCATTTTCTTAGCAAGGTTTTTTCTGAAGAGATTTGCCATTGCTTCTTTCCTGGGGCTGAGAGAAGGTGGCTGGCTCAATGTCATCCACTGGCTTTCGTGAAGAAGGCAGGACTAGAACTCCCCGTCTCCTGGGGATTGGTCTCTGGCTCCTTCCCTCACCTGGGTCAGCTCGCCTCCCTTCCCTCCTGACTCTCTATGGGGTCCTTCCTCCCTCTCTTTTCTCCTCAGTTATCCCCCCTCAAAAAAAAAAAAAATATCTCTCCTTTTATCCCCTTCTTTTCTTTCCTTACCTTTTTCTCCCTCAGTGGAAGCTTCAGGGCTATTCTAACTTTAAAAAAAATCTCAATTTCTAACCTTGTCTGAGGTAAATGTCCCCCCCCCTCACCTTTCAGGATTCTAACCAACTCTCCCCCTCCCCAAATGTTTTCCCGCCAAAACCTGACAGAACCCCCCCTTAGACCCCTTTCCTGCCTTTTCCTCCCTCAGACAAAATTCCCAGGCTCTGAACATCCCCCCCCCCCCCAAAAGCAAAGATTGGACAGCCATTTGTCCAAAATAGTATAGGGCCTCCTGCTCAAACACGGGGTTGGACTAGAAGACCTCCAAGGTCCCTTCCAACTCTGTTATTCTGGGTTGTTTTTTTTTCCCCTGTTATTTTCCTGTTAAAAGCTAATACATCAGGTAGATCTTGCGGCAGAGATCCAAATGAAATAAAAGAAAAATGTAACTTATTTCCACATGCACTTTAAAGATTTGGATGTTTCTCGGAAAGAGATGTAAAATTTAATCCCTGGAGCTGATTTATAAGGTGGGTCAATTTGCTTCAGTCTGCAGCGGAAGGTCTTTATTACTTGGAATAAGCAGATAAAGCATCTTGGTCCTCTTCAGCCCCGGAAAACTCCTAAGTGTTGCTTCAAATTGTGTGTTCTTGTTATTTGTGAAGTGAAGCTCTGGCAATTAAGGGGAGACTTGGCTAGGGAAGGCAGCCTACTGATTTTAAAATTAAGAAAGGAAGCTCTTAAGAGAGAACTAATAACCAACTTCTATTTGCTGTTTAGTGGTTCGTGCCTTTGCACAGCATAGTAAGAAACAATTCCTGGTGTGGGGTTGTGATTTGTGACGGTTCCTCTGTTTCAATAGCCTGAAAGCTCAGATAGATAGATCCATAACTTGACTTCTGCCTTAGGAAACAGAGGCTACTACAGTTTACTTTTGTGGTTGAAACCCTTATTTTTATTTTATTTTCTAGATGAAGTAGGGCCTGCCCCATGGCGTAAAAAGTAAAAAGTTTGGAGCTTTTTTACAGAGGTAAAAGTTTCCCCTGTCCAGTTGTATCTGACTCTAGGGGATGATAATCAACTCTGTTTTTTTGGCTGAGGGACCCAGCTTCTGTGGTCATGAGGTCAACATCAAAGGTGTACCTTCCCACCGAAGTGGTACCTATTTATCTACTTGTATTTGCATGCTTTTGAACTTGTAGGTTGGCAGGACTGAGGCAAGGATGGGAGCTCAACCCATCACATGGAGCTGGGGTTTAAAAACTGCCACCTCCCATCGACAAGCCCAATGTCTTAACCACTAGCCCCTACATATGAATGGCAGAGGATGAGGTTATCTGAGGGGTGTCTACTGATCCTACAAGGTTAGACAGTTGGGCACGCTCCTAGATCCTTCTCTTAAACATTGCCACCTTAGGTGAGTTAGGAAGTATGTCTTTTGTCCCCTATCATTTAGCAAGTCTCTACCCTCCTACTCTTCCAGAAAGTCCTGAAGATCTGACTTCCTCCTCAAACGCTGGGATAGGACAAGGTGACTGCATGTTGGAAGTTTGACTTGGATTTTTTGTGTTTTTATTTGAATGTTTATGATTTTAATGGTTTTTATCTTGTTTTAACTCATGGTTGGAGCTTCCCAGAGTCTAGTATAGGATGGACAGCCCTATAAATGTTTTAAATAAATAAGTAATGACCTCCTAAGAGACAGTGAGAACAATTAACCAGTGGAGTTGTGGGTGCTCCATTACTGGAGGTTTGCAAGAAGAGACTGGACAGTTACTGTCTGGAAGGGTATAGGGTTTCCTGCCTAAGCAGAAGGGTTGGACTAGAAGACCTCCAAGGTCCCTTCCCACCCTGTTATTCTATGTTCTTCTGTTCTACTACCTGGATGGGTTTGGAGCTGTTTGGGGTCCTGAACTTTGCTGTCTGTTATAATTGCTATTTTACCTCGTGGAAGTTGTCATCTATATGGCCTAAAATTTCCCCATGCAGATTGATCTCTAAAACAATTTCCTCCCAAAAACAGTTTCATAAGTGGTCTTAAAGTGAATCAGGAATAGCTTTCATCTCCCATTTGCTGCCTTCTTTAGCAAACAATTATTTAATGCTTACCTTTCCTTTTCCTAAAAGAGGTTTGGGATTTTTTTTTGCAACCATCCAGTAGGTTCTTTGCTCATCTTGTTGATAAATAGGACTTCTATTTTTCCAAGTCAGTTTTATTGCCTTTAACCTCATTTATTCCCCCAGATCATTTGATTTCCTTAGCATGTCATCTCACCATTCTGTGAAGCCGGGATTATTAATATTTGGGGAGGGGAGAATCTACTACAAAACTCTAAGCCAAGGTGAGCCTACAGGATAGAAGCAGCTTATAAACCCATCATTCAATCCGCTGATAAAACAAATAACTCGATCGAACCAATATCTAGGCGGGGGAGCTGAAAAATCCTGTTATTATTTTCTCTCTCTCTCTCTCAAATGGGGAACATCTGTGAGTTGAATTGTGTGGAATTCCAGTTGGAAAGCACAGAAGTGCAGATGCCCACCTCTGAAAACTACCTAGAGTAAATCTTGCTTAATGTAAGAAAAACCTGAGCTAAAGCATCTTCCACAGATTGCTCTCTCTGCTCCAGAACCTCAGCAGGCCAATATTTTTCTCTTGCAGTTCCTTCTTGGTTCTGAGAAACTGAAGTAAATGAGGACACATGAGCACAAAATTATATAGCCATTGATCTAAAGATAGTTTAAAAAAAAATCAAGAACTTTTAAAGGTCTCCTTAATTTCTAGGGGAAAAAAATCTTGTTATGTCATGCGCAGAAATGAATGAAAAAGTGTGTCAGTGGTGTCTTAGCACTCAATGAACTTGGTTGTTTGCTTCCAGACATTTCATGACCCAACTAAGTTACATTGCCATTGTGGGGTTTTTGCTCCCTATTATATATAGTAGCGGTGTGTTTTTCTTCTTGATTAGAGTATTGTTTTCTGTTTGATTGTTTGTTACTCCCTGTTTATCTGGAGGTTGGCGGCTGGAAATGACGTGTTCTAGTCTTTTTGTTCCCTCCTTAGCTTTTCATTGTCTTTATTCCATGGTGTGCAAATGTGCTTTATCTCTTTGTGTCTGTCGATGGCTGGTGTATCCCAGTCCAGAAATATCCTGAAGAGATAATTTGTGGTTTTTCTGGATGGCTTTTCAATTGCCATCCAATCTCTTAGCCTTGCTTGCAAAAATGCAAAAAATAAAATAAAATAATAGACTCTTTCTTCTGATTATTCATCCTTCCTTCTTTCTTCTATACAAATTCAAATTCACGATGCTTTAACTAAAATGTCATTTTTGTTTCAGACAATGCCTGTTTTGATAACTGATGTACCACTTAAACAATGGCAGAAGGATGTATTTGTGTGATGCAGGGGGGGAAATCAGGAGTGAAATGTAAAGTATTACAAGATACTAAGAGCAGAGCTTAACAACAGCTGCGAATAACATAAAATCAGGTTAATCACATGACCAATCCATTTAACGGCAATCAGAAGATATGACTATCATAGGCAGAACTCATTCCTGTCGTATGTATTGTATTCTCCTAGCAATTCCCCTTTGCATACTTTTACAAATAAGTGCAGGGAAGGTTTTTATTTTATAATCTTAGATTAAAAGATAATTTTGTAATTCAACTTATTTTGGCTGCAGAAGCTGCATCTATATATAGGGAGAGAAATTAAGGAGACTTCATCTATCTATCTATCTATCTATCTATCTATCTATCTATCTATCTATATATCTATCTATCTATCTATCTATCTATCTATCTATCTATCGAACACAATACAGAAGCCTGATGATGGCAGATAAGATTCTGCCGAAACGTTGCTACAACTTTAAAAGCACAACTATAACGACGTGGGAAATACCCAAACAAAGCTGAATACCATACATGTAAGTACCTGAAAACTTAAGAAAACACATACACACACACATACATATACATATACATAAATATACACATACACACACACACACACACACACACACATATATATATATATATATATATATATATATATATATATATATATACATATATATATATACATATATATATACAATAAATATATATAAATTTTTAAGAAGAGACTGGATTGGATTTTGTCTAGAATAGAATCTCCGGTTTCAGCAGAGGGGTTGGACTAGAAGACCTCCAAGTTCCCTTCCAACTCTGTTATTCTGTTCCGTTGTTGTATTATTCTTTTTCTTCTTTCTATCTGCAGTTTCTGCTCACCCCCCTCACCCCCTTTCATCTTCCTTCCTTTCCCAACTACTTTTACCATTTATTAGTTTGGCTTCAATCTTATGTTCTTTGTAAAAACCCATCATAAAAATTTACTCGGAAAAAAAGAAAAAAAAAACACGGAGGGAGAGAAAGGGGTCTTGTGATTCATCTCAGGTGTGGGGAAGGGGAGGCAGCTCTCTTGAGTTTCTTTCTTTCACAAAAGAGAGCAAAAAAGAAGGAGACAAGGAACATCTAGGGGGGGGGGGAATGATTGTCTACCCAACCTGGGAGCTTTCAGGCGGCTATTTAGAAAGTCCACAAAAGAGACTCTGTGATAAATGGGTTTTTTCCCCCCACCAAAGAGAAAGGGCTGCTTGACCATCGTCTGAAAAGAACTCATTATCCAGTGATCTAAACACCCCCTCCCCCGATTACATTTACTTTAGTTTATTATTATTATTTTTTAAAAAGGAATTGGGGTTCTGTGCAGGGAAGACCACTAAACCCCCATTAGACGCACTAAGCATTTATTCTCTTGTTCTCTCTCCAAACACAATTGTTAAACGCCTCTCTTCCAACGACGCTTTTTTTTCTTCCTACTTAACGAGAGCAAGTGGGCCGCGGTTCAGAAATAATCATGGGTGGGGGGGAGTGAAGAGAGAGAGAGAGAGAGAGAGATATCTCTGCAGGGACAGATTGAAAAGAGGAAGAAGTCCTTCCTCACCCATTTGTACGTGACACAAGTCTGGCTAATGGGACACTGAGGCAGCCAAGATTTTGGCTTATTCCGTTGCCCGCTTTCCTCACCTCTGGGATGCCTTCCACCAGCCTGCTGCTTCCAAGATTAGAACCCACGAAAACAGCTAATAATTGAGACTCTGTTCTTTTCCCTCCTGGGCGGGGGGAGGAAACATCCTCTTTTGTCCCGTGTAAACGATGTTATTTTTTACAAAAAGAAAAAGAGCAGTCGAGATGAACGAATTGTGATCTAAGGCATTCTCAGAAGCAGGGCGATTCACGGGAAGGCCGCCCAAAAGTTGAAAATGAAGGTGAGATCCAGCCAGACCCTAAGTTCTCCAGGGAGAAGAACCGGCTAGGAGGACATTATCATCTTTCAAAAGTTCTTCCCTGAAAAGTGGGGATTGGCAGGACCCCATCCTGAGGTTTCTCCTAAGATTGTATGAATAGAATAGAATAGAATAGAATAGAATAGAATAGAATAGAATAGAATAGAATAGAATAGAATAGAATAGAATAGATGAAGGGAAAGGAGAATAGAATAGAATAGAATAGAATAGAATAGAATAGAATAGAATAGAATAGAATAGAATAGAATAGATGAAGGGAAAGGAGAATAGAATAGAATAGAATAGAAGAATAGAACAGAACAGAACAGAACAGAACAGAATAGAATAGAATAGAATAGAATAGATGAAGGAAAGGAGAATAGAATGGAATGGAAATGGAATGGAATGGAATGGAATAGAATAGAATAGAATAGAATAGAATAGAATAGAATAGAATAGAATAGAATAGAATAGAATAGAATAGATGAAGGAAAAGGAGAATAGAATAGAATAGAATAGAATAGAATAGAATAGAATAGAATAGAATAGAATAGAATAGAATAGAATAGAATAGATGAAGGGAGAATAGAATAGAATAGAATAGAGTAGAGTAGAGTAGAGTAGAGTAGAGTAGAGTCTCTAGAGTAGAGTAGAGTAGAGTAGAATAGAATAGAATAGAATGCAGATGGGTGAAGAAGGAAGGAAGAGGGAGGAAGGAAGGAAGGAAGGAAGGAAGGAAAAGATTTCTCTCCTCCATGTTTCTGCAAAGCTTCTGAGCCCTTCCAGTTTTCATTCCCACTTTTTCGCAAGCTGTTCCCGCTCCTTCCCTCCCTCCGCTGAGCATCTGCAGAAAAAGTAATTAGGAGTTCCATCGCAAATGATTATTTTCCCCCCAAAAAAGGCAACAATCAAGACACCGAGTCTGTTGTGAGAGATTAATTCCAGGGCTTAATTGAAAGTGCAGGAGCAGAACTGGGAGGCTGGGCAAACACTTTGGAGAGAGAAGGAACTTTTGGTGATAAAGCCCATCTCTCTTCTTCTTCTTTTTTTTTCATCCAAAGAGAGAGAGAGAGAGAGAGAGAGAGAGAGAGAGAGAGAGAGAGAGAGAGAGGCAGGCTAAAGTTGATTGGAGAGGGTGTCATTAAATGTTGGTTAAATCCAAGGTTGGTTCTGGGCTATGCCTCCTATTTGGGATCCTCAAATCCACCCTGGTGAACTAAGGTTTGCTTAAATGACCTCTAAGTTCCCTGAATTTTTTTTTTTTTAAAAGGCCCAGATTTCTGTGACAGCAAAAGATCAGTGCGGCTCAGAATAGATGTTTGTGGTGGTGTTGACAGGATGACAAGAAACAGCTATCATTTTTCACAGCTTGACACAGCTATCATTTTTCGGTCCAAAATTCGCTCAGCTTTTTTCTGTTATATATTTAGCAAAATGAGTCTATGGAGCAGCATTTATCTAGGGCCAGCCGTACGGGATGTAAGTTAGGAAAATGTTTTAGAAAGCATTGCGAACAAAACTGTATGCCCAGTGAAAGTTGGAAAATGATTTTTTTTCTTAAAGAAATCCAGACTGAAAATAGTTAAGGAAAATACTTAAAACGTAAAATTTCTGAGAAATTAGCAATTAGCTAGCCTTTCTCACCTTTTTTTTTTTCTTACTTAGCCTCAAATTGAGAGTGTTAATTTCTGCATTGGTTTGTGATTTTTCTTTTTTTAAAAAAAGCTTTCTTGAACTCTTGGGCGAATGTAGTTCCAATCTTTGTGATTTTCTATACTATTTTTTCTCTGTGCTCCTAATATATACATTGTTGTCAAGGAAAATTAATACCTGTCATTTTCTTGACATAGAGGTGTGTGTGTGTGTGTGTGTGTGTGTGTAGTTTTATGCTACATTTCATAATTTTGACAAATGCATGCTTGTTTCAGGATATAAATACATTCTACCTGAACCCATAGGAAAGAAGAATTGGAAGGGATCTTTGAGGTCATCTAAACCAACCCTCTTGGCCAGGGCAATAAATTGGGTATGTTTAAGAACTACATAAACTATCATTAATATTAGTTGTTGAATTATTTGTTAAATTTACAACTGTTCATTAAGTGAGCATTTGAAGGCACTGAAAAAAGCAACTTATCACCATTTTTTCACACTTATGACCACTGCAACATCCCTATGGTCACATGATTAAAATCCAGACGCTTGGCAACCTGTGGTTGTAAGTCGAGGCTTTGCTCACCGTTGGGCTGTTATAGAGGGCATTTCTCCCTGTTCCTTACATAAATTGACAATTCTTTAAACAGTTTCTATTTGAGTGACAGCTAAATAGAACATAGTGGTAAGTTTCATGTTGCCACATAAAAGGATGCAAAACCAATGAATAAAGTAAATAACCATTAAGACATTTACATAAATGCTAGCCTTTAAAATGTTTACTCTTCCTGATTTTGAATAAGGAGTGTTTTTTCCCCCTTCTTTTTGTCCTTTTACAAAAACAGAGATTTATTTATCCCCCCCCCCCTGAATCTCCTTGTGTGTGGGCGAGGTTGTCTTTGCTATGCAAGGATTAAACACTTAAAAGAAAGGTATTATTTGTGTACCTTTTTTGTGTTAACCATAAGCGATAAAACAAAGCTGGCCCACACGGCTTTTTTTAATGGAAGATCTAATCACAGAAAGCTTGTTTGAATCAATACATCAAAACATTTAAAAAAAAAAAAAAAAGAGGGCTTTGACGGAAAAAAAAAAAGAAAATACCCAAGTTTGTCCAATGAAGATTGTTTACAGCTGAATTTCCAGTGGAGAAATTTTCCCTGTCTCATGATTAAAGGCAGAGAATTATTTAGAGATAAACAGGACTTGGGTTGGAGATCTCGAAATTTGAATTAGGGTGACATGATAGCATTCTTCCAATATTTGAGGGGTTGCCCCAAAGAAGAGGGAGTCAAACTATTTTCCAAAGCACCAGAAGGTAGGACAAGAAGCAATGGATGGAAATTAAGCAAGGAGAGAAGCAACCTCGAACTAAGGAGACATTTCTTAAAAGTTAGAACAACTAATCAGTGGAACGGCTTCCCTCCAGAAATTGTGGGTGCCCCATCACTGGAGGTTTTTAAGAAGAGATTGGACAACCATTTGTCTGAAATGGCATAGAGTCTCCTGCTTGAGCAGGAGGTTGGACTAGAAGACCTCTAAGGTCCCTCCCAAGTCGGTTATTCTGTTATTATTCTGTATTCAATCTTTTCCTTTCCCACAATGTTCAACTGAGCACACTGAAAAACCCCAAGGTTATAAGTCCTTGTACTTCTCTATGTAGACCAAGCCAACTTTGAAGATTGTGTCTCCCCAACCTATCTGTAACCCATACGCCATTAGCAGAAAGTTGGGTTCCTAAAAGATCTTTGCAGGTTTCTTTTTAAAGCTCTAATGTCCTCAGAACTGGAGAAGCTTTTGCAATCAGAGACCAAATGTCCTTTTTTTTTTCTTTGTGGCAGTAAACAATGCTGCTTGTGGATCGGTCCCGTGGGAGCTTCCCAGATCATATAAATCAAAGTTGTCTGCCGGGAACTTATAATAGGAATACAATCCGCTATGTTGTCCTATTTTCTTTTCAGAAAAGTTGAATATTTTCCTCATATCTGCCTCTGGAAAGTCTGTTGCTCTTTGTGTCTCCTTGGATCTCAACAAAATGGCGCTAAAATCTCTTCCAGGGTTGGGTAAACGTTGCATTCTTTTAGCAACGCCATTTTTTCTTTTCTTTTTTTTTTTTTAAAAAAGCTGCCCACTGAAACAAAAATGCCTACAAATTAGGGTCAAACATTTCAGCAAATTGCCATGTGGTGTTTTAGAAAGTTGGATGTCTATTGTGTGATGCAGAATATGATATAGTGCAATTCTTCATTTGCGGCAGGCTTGTGTCTTCAGGATTTCACTATAGACGAAATGTATGCAGTTTGCAATTCTCAAGCTCATACACAAAGCACTAAAATTTGCTAGCAAATCATCTAAAATCAGTCTTCCTTCTTTCCTTTCTTCCCTACCTCCCTTTTTTCCCTTTTTCTCCTTCCTTCCCTCCCTCCTTTCCACCTCTCTTTCCTCCTTCCCTTCTCTTCTCTTCCTTTCCTTTCCCTTCTCTTTTTTCCCCTTTTTCTCTTTCCTTCCTTCCCTCCCTCCTTTAAGGTGGGACTATAAATCACTGTCTCCTGGTGATTGGCCCACAGTCAGTCAGCTGCCTGAGGTGGAACTAGAACTCCCTGTCTCCTGGGTATTGAGCCCAGTGCCCTGACGGCTAGACCAAATGTGCATAATGTCTCCCACTGTGCATCTTCTTCCTACGTTCAAGAGCCTTAATATTCTTTGTGGGGCCCCAATCTTATTTCCTCCATGCTGCAGAAGGTCCTACTTGATGCTGCTCAGGGTTCCTTCCAATTCTGATTCTTCCGATCAGCTTTTTGATGGGCTTGGCTGCTCTAAACTCCTGTTTTCTCCAGCAAACATCCCCTTCTGATGTGGTCTGTGATATTCAGTCAAGTCTTGCTTGAAATATCTTAAATTACAGCCTTTTCTCTCGGCTTCCCATGGGAAGCTGTCCCGAGGACTAAGAGCTGTAACTGTCAAGCTGTCTTTTTCTAAAACATTCCTCTCATGCCTTCCTTTGCTTAATTTCATTTCATCGCTTGACCGTTCGGCTTTTCATTCCACTCTTGGGGAAAAGCATCCATTTTCTACACCATCTCTGGAGCTGGTTCTCTTAATATCTGTTCGGCTGTTTCATCTGAGCTGTTGAACACTGCGTCATCTCGGTGGGTTCCTAACACCAGTTTACTATCTCTTGAAAAATAAAATGCTATCCTGCAAGTTGGTTTCATTTTGCTGTTCACTGCAGCCTCCCCTCAAACCCATAAACAATACTAAATAAAGTGTCAGGTGCAAATAACCAGCAGCATTCGTTGAGTTCAAAGCAAAGAACAATGCATTATTGCTACCTCAAATAGAAGTATCTAGTCAACTAATGGTAAATTGGTTCTAGGAAAGAGTCCACGGAATTAAAGGAGGGCTGGATGTGGGTCTCTTGTGGCTGCGCAGTGACTCCAAACTTATGACACATTTAATCCCGCCTTCCAGCTCAGCCTCTTCTTCTGCTACATCAAGACTGGTAATTTGTGCATTATAAGATTATTCTCATGTGTGTCATGCATCACAGAATTAGTTAAAAGATGCAATGAGGATTCTAACGCTTACTTCAGGAGACGATCCAAATTGAATGGACGTTGACTGTCAAATTTTTGTAAAAACACATACAATGTTGGTTAGAATGTCCGCCCAGTTCTCTGAAGCTATGATTTCACCCATAATGGAGAATATTGGTAGCTCAGGGTTGAAATGAAGGATCCTTGGTGCTCTCTGAACTTGGTTATCTTATTACAGACGTTTCATTACCCAACTAGGTAATATCATCAGTGCTGGCAGTGAAACCTCTTCTTCCTCTCCTCCTTTTCTCCACAAACCCCTTCTAGTACTGATTGTGTTCCCTAGTTGGGTCATGAAATGTCTGCAAGAAAACAACCAAGCTTAGAAAGCACCCTCACTTTGATTTCAGCGTTAAAGTGTTCCTCCCATTAGGTTTTTTTTTTTTTATCCTAGATTTCCACAAGCGATCTCATTTTTAACCATTCCCATCTTAATAAATACTCGAAATTATGGACTTCTAAGAATTGCTTCCAAAATCTTTGGGGTTGTGGGACCCTTTCATCGATTGGTTCTGTTTGGAGGAGAATCAATTGCCTCTCTCTTTCAAATTAAATCTTTAAACAGCTTCGGGGGGGAATGGGGTTTGCATCAAATTGAGTGCCAATCACCAACCACTTTGCCGGTTGCTTTTTAACCGAGGCAAGAAGATGTTTTATCAGTCTGAATCCCCTGTTGGGCTGAATGCAATTCGTCAACTCAAATGAACCAGAGTTTGGGTGCTGAAGCTCTGTCCAGGGTCCTGGTTAGCTTTTCTAATTCCCATCCGATCCAATTGACCAAAATTTTTGTCTAATGGCGGGGTCCTTGATGAAGCTGTCTGAACTTAGTTATCTCCTTGCAGACATTTCATGACCCAAACTAGGCAACGACATCAGTGCTAACCATTACATAGTATTGATGATGTTACCTAGTTTGGGTCATGAAACATCTGCAAGAAGACGACCAAGATCAGGGAGCTCCAAGGACCCCTTCATTCCAGCCCTGAGCTCCAAATATTCTCCTTTATTTTTGCCTAGCCAATCTTCTTGCTAGTTCTCACCCCAATACTCTTCTTTCTAAATTACAATTGGGTGGCCACCATGTTGGGTTTTTAAGGAAATGTTGAAACTTTGGTGGGGGTGATTCAATGCAGTTCTCTGGCTCCAGGTTTGACATCTCAGACCTATTGAAACTTGGGTGGGTGATCCCAGGTCTATTGCCTTTGCTCTCTTGTTCAATCAAGGTTACGAGTATCTACTGGAAACCAACCATCAGCATCTTATCCCTCTTGCTAGAAATGGATGAACTTTCTCAGGGATGTCATTTGGACACGCCTGTACAGTTCTCTTGGCATATGCTCATTTGCAAAAAGGGCAAGTTGCCAAAATGTCTTCCATGCATACGTCCGTTAACTCTATTCACCTGAAAGTTCTCAGGGTTGGAATTCAAAAGATCTGGACCAAATGAGTGTGGGAAATAATGAATTAAATTAAACAAATTAAACTTTCACTAGTCCATATTATCTCATCCTGTTGTCCCAAACCATGAGATGGGTGGCATATAAATTTAATAATTAATAAATATCGAAGGCAAGAAGTGATATGCAAGGAAAGAAAATAGAAGCACAGCGGGGTGCGACGCATTGAGGTTTATCTGTCAATCTGTCTATCTCATCTCACAGCAAGCCTTCAAAAAGGCATTAGGTATTTTCTGCACCTATTGTTGCAAATTGCTGATGGTTTGATGTCATACTATATTAGCATGAAAATCCTGGAGTAAATAGCTTTCCTGAATGGTGTACAGTGATTGAAGATAACAGAATAACAGAGTTGGAAGGGACCTTGGAGGTCCTCTAGTCCAACCCCTGCTCAGGCAGGACACCCTATGCCATTCCACACAAATGGTTGTCCAGTCTCTTCTTGAAAACCTCCAGTGATGGCGCACCCACAATTTCTTGCAGGCAAGTCATTCTATGGATTCATTGTTCTCACTGCCAATAAATTTCTCCTTAGTTCTAGGTTGGATCTCTCTTTCATGAACTTCCATGCATTACTTATTGTCCTGCCCTCTGGTGTCTTGGAGAATAGGTTGACCCCCTCTTCTTTGTGGTAGCCCCTCAAATATTGGAAGGCTCTGATTGGAAATCTGAAAAGCAGAACCATCTCAACCGAACATGGTTTCATTGCATTTAGACTAGGATTTCTGGACGTGCCTTCCAGAATCCTTGTTTCAAAACTGGTCTGAATGCAGTTAAACCACCTTCCCCTTCCATTGAGATGGTTCTGCTTTTCTTTGTGCTTCCACCAAGCAAGATTTATATTTCTACTACTTTTGTGTGGAAGAAAACCAGACAAATTCTCTCAGTCAAAACTGGAAGGTGTATGCCCAGTTACTATGTGTTTTCAGTATTTGTGTTTTATATTGTGTATTTTTGTGGTTCTGGTTGTTGTTGTTGTTGTTTTTTTGCAAGTCCAGTAAAAATGAGATGGGTGGCTACATAAATCAAATAATTGATAAATGTACCTTTGCTTGCATTGTACTGTTAAGCCCTGCAAGGTAGGCCAATGTTAGCCATGATCAGAGTTTACCGGGGTGCCTGTGGAAAATATCGTTTGTTTGTTTTTGGTTTGGTTGCATTGATATTCAATATCATATATTCACCACTTACATTTGTACATTTTCTGAGCTCACACAGGCTACCATATCATAAATTAACTAACCGCATTCATTCACACAACCCCAATGTAGACACAAATGTTGAATGCCCTGAATGGTGCAAAGGAACCTGGTTTATTGCAATGCAACGTTAACCAGCAGGCCATTCAACAAACGGATTAAATGTATTGGGTAGGTAAGTAAATAAGGGTATTGTTGAAACCACAAGTCATGACATGGGAATGCGATAGAAAGTGGTTGTGTGAAGATGCCACTTAGCAAGAATATTGTTTTGTCAATGCCCGAATGCTTTATGGGACTCACACTTTCCCAACAATCAATATTCTTCGTAGACGCCTAGGTGCTTCCGATGAGTCATATTATCACCCATTATCGTTGCTGTGATTACTCACAGCTCTTAATCTTTTGCACCAACCTATCAAAGGATTTGTCTGGAAGAGAGGCGGGGGGCGGGGTGGGGGAGAAAGAGAAGGAAGATAGACTAGGCAGAGAGAAAAAAATAGATTTAGAGAGAGGGAGGGAAAATGGATTAGAGAGAGAAGAAATCAGTAGGTAGAGAGAGGGAGAAAGAGAGATAATAGATTGGAGATAATAATAGATAATAGATTAGGTAGGTAGGTAGATGATAGATAAATAGACTAGATAGATTAGATAGACAGACAGATAGGTAGATAGATAGAAGATAAGTAAATAGACATAGAATAGATAGATAGACAGACAATGATAGATTAGGGGTATGTGTGTGTGTGTGAGAGAGAGAGAGAGAGGGAGAGAGAGAGATACCAGTAGATGATAGAGAGAGGGAGAGAGACAGAGAGTCAGGGAGATACAGAGATACAGAAGCACAAAGATGGATACAGAGATAGATATATAGAAGATAAAAATATTAATTTCCCACATTTCTAATTCCTTATCCATATATCCTAGTAAGGAATAACTGTGGTTTCATCGTAATGTCAGTCCATAGTATCTTTTGCATCATTGTATAGATATGCACCCTTTTTTAAAAAAAAAATCTGCTTTTTTCCAAGTCTACCATGAAAGAGCAGCTGGAATTCTGCACAGCAATTGCTGGATTCCGTCTCTTTTTGTATTAGGAAGAGTGGCAAATAAAGCCAGCATTTTTAGCAAGGCATTTATTTCTTCTGAATTCCTTCGGTTTTCCTGGTGTTTGCACAGCCAAAGCGAAGGCAGTTAGATAATTATTCTCATTACAGCGGCATATTTGGCATGCCTCTTGTTCTGGCTTCCACATGGATTTCTTTTGAAAATCGAGGGATGAAAAGAAAGTGCAGGAAAAGCAGCCAATTCTGACGGCAAATCAGATCAATACATGAACTATTTCTCCCTCTGTTTTCTTTTTCCATCGACGCTCAGCCGTTTGAAAATATATCTTCATGATCAATGGGAGTTTTCTATCTTTATTTGGGCCTGAAAGTTTTAATTCTCACAAACACCCGTTGGTGTCCCAGGAACAACCGCAAAAGCCATTATTTTAAAGGGTGTTTTTTTTTAAAAAAAAAAGCTCAGCTATCTTGAGCGTGGGTGAAATGGGCAACGTTTATCCAAAGCACAAAATAATAGAAGGGGGGAATTGCATTTTTGTGTTCCGTCAAAGGTCGCCTGAAACTGTATCATAAAAACCTCAGATGAAATTTTAAATGACCCTGTCAGGAAAACCATGTGATTTTATTTTACTTTATTTTTGAATTGGTCTTTATGCCTCAATTTTCTTTCCTTTTTTTCCTTTTTTTGTTTTTTACTGCTGGTGCATTAAAAATCCACAAAGCCAAGTTTTTTCCTGCCAACTTAAGTAAATGGAAGGCCTGGATAGCATGTTGCATTTGGTTCCCAAGAGGTGTTTTGAAGTGTATGGGGTTTAAATGTGGCGTTTGTTCCCGGCTCTTGAAAAATAGCTGATTTTTTTTTTCCCCTGGGTTCGCACTTCAGGGAAATGAGGTGGCTGTTTTCAAGAGTCTTCCATTTAAGCACATTCTGAATTCTTTTCTTAAAAAAGAATTAAAGTTAAACTTTTAAAAAGTTGAATAAACACTGTGTTCTTCACACAATCCTGGAAAACAAGGCATGCAGAAAGAAAACAATTACAACATTTAGGTTCCTGAACCCTTGTGCATCTGGCTAGTGTGCCAATATCCAATAAATGCCGATTAAAACGGAGATCAAAAGAAAACAGTGACGAAATCAGTACCCATGCAGCCATTTAGCACTGAATTTTACACTCCCTGAGGTGTGTTGGATATGTTCACCACCTTGAGTTATTTGTAAAAAAAAAAAAAAAAAAAAAGAGCCAGAGCCAGAGAAAATGAAATAATTAAAAAATAAACATAAATAAATAAATTCACGCAAATAAAAATATAAAAAATAATAATACAAAAATTCAAATACAAATCAAATTTTTAAAAAAACGAAGTTCCCAGATTTATTGCCTGCCACAGTCCTACCAATTGGCTGATGAAGCTACACACAATCCATTGAAATATTTTGAGTCAATATTCCTGGTTCCAATCAGAAAATCAGAGGTTACCCTGATATCTTTGCAGACATTTACAGGTAGTCCTTCACTTGCAACCACAATGGATCACTGTCATAAGTACATGCCAGTTGCCAAGCCTTTGAATTTTGATCATATAACCACGGGGATGCTTCTACAGTCGTTGAGTGTGAAAACTGGTCCATAAGTCACTTTTTCAGGCTGGTATAATTTTGAAAGGTGATTAAACGAATGGTGGTATATGGAGTTCTACCTGTATTTCATTGGGACAATGAACCCCTTCTATTTCCAAATGACCAATTTCAGTATGGGCTTGGTTCCCCCCTCCTTCCTTATTTTCCTTCTTCAAATGTTGCTTCCTTGAAAGAAGCATTCTGCCAGGGGGAGAGAAAGAGGGGGTGGGAGAAGCATTAAAGGGACACTTCACAGAAGCGCCTACTCAGATGAGCGAGCGGTAGAACGCGATGTAAAACACTTTGCACATTAAAAGCTCAGGGATGAACTGTGAATCGAAATTGCATGGGGAAAAAAAACCCACTATGATCTCAATGCAAGCGAAAGCAAGATAAAAGATCTTACGGCTTGCAGTGGAAGCTTTCTCGCCTCCTTCTCTCTTCTTCCTAAATTAGTTTTTTAACCGAAACGTAATTAAAACTAATACCTCCGGAATCGTCTAGGTCACACTTGAAAAGAGCTTTGAAAAACCAGAGAAACCTTAAATTAGGGATACACATCCGAGTTTCAAACTTTTCCTGCACCCACAGCCCAGAAATGAAAAATATATTTACAATAACATACACACACAAAAATCAAAATCTTTACCAAAGGCGCCAGGGGATGAGAGATTCAGTTCTAAATGGCTGGATAGGTACTGATTTCTTTTGATCTCTGTTTTAATTGGCATTCATTTGTGAGATTGGTACTCTAGCTGGATGAACAAGGATTGAGGAAGGTAGTTTCTGCAGTAAATGGATTTTTTTATGCATGCCTTGATTTCCAGTATTATGGCAAAGCCCAATTTGGCTTTTTTTAAAAAAGCCCACTCCAGAATGTGCTTAAATACTCTTGGAAGCAACTGCCTCATTTCCCTATAATTTCAAGAGCAGATGCCATGTTTAGGCCCTACAAAACTTTAAAATATCTCTTGGGATCAAAAATCAACATGAATGTTGGCTGCACACGTTTTTATGCACCCAGCAGTAAAAAAGAAAGAAACGTGCTTCAGAAAGTGTTTAAATAAAGACCCTTGAAAGCAGCTGCCTCTTTGCAAGCCCGGGAAAAGTAACAACTATTTTAAAAAACTTTGCCACACGATATGTGATGGAAGTGTCTAAGAAATAGAGGCGTGCATCTGGTTTAGATTAATCTATTCAACCTTCCTTTCGGGACCCTTGGCAAACCCTGGCATTTCACAACAACCGCACGGGATGTTTTCTGAATGTATAAAGAGAGCAGCGTAGTCCAGAGAAGGTGGAAACGTTGAAGACATCAACAGATAGGTTGTTGAAGTGTGTCCCATTAATCTCCATCACAATCAGTTCTCAAAGTCTTTCATCAGATATCCCTCGCTTACAGTAAAGGCGGCTGTAATATTAGCTCCTGTCATCAGATCCAGGGTCCCAAGTACAGAAAATCTGTTGCCTTCAAAAGGACTTTAGAAAAAGCAGGATCAATACATCCATCAGTTGTCAACTGGCCGCCATCCGATGGAGTTAAAAATAGGGTCCGTGAGCTCATCCTTTGGACGGGAGCAATGAATTAAATTCATCAGAATTTATTTCCCTGTCATGCGAGATGAGGCGTGCTTGTCTAATCACAGCTTCTAGAGAGGCTGCATTGCATTGGAAATTAAACAGATTTGGGGGTGAGCCAATGGATTACCGTTATCCAGTTTGGGGAGGAGGGAATCTGGCCTTGCTTAGGAACAGACGTTCTGATCCCCAAAGTGGTCATAAGTGCAGGACTACCTCTGTAGCTTTGCAAAATAGATGCACAGAGCTACCAGCTTTTACAATATGCACCTCCCGTCCTATTTAAAACTATTTCCAGAATTTTCGTCTCTAAGGAAGGCGACAGTAAGGGAATCAGACCTGATTTTACAACCTTTTTTTGCCACGGGGGTTAAGCAAATCACTGCAGTTGTTAAGCGAATCATGCGGTCATTAAGTGAATCCAACTTTTCCTATTAACTTTGCTTGTCGGATGCCAGCTGGGAAGATCGTAGGTGGTGATCCTGAAACCATCGTAAATCTAAGCCAGTTGCCAAGCACCTGAATTTTGATCGTCTGATCGTGAGGGACGCTGCGACAGTCATAAGCATGAGGACAGGTTGTAAGTCAAGGGACTTCCTGTGGATTTTGGAAGGCAGGTTCTTCAAACATAAACATTTCTTTCTCTGTGTGTATTTTTTTTTATGTAGAGACACAAGGGGAAAAAAAAAAGCTTTAATGCCACTCTCATCAAAATCCAGCCAGGATGCCTTTAATATTTATGACAAATGCTTGTTTTTGCTTGAAATGTGGCCCTGTTAACCTGGTTTTCCCCCTGGGCACCCTTCACTCCCCATCAAGAATCCCTCAATTTCTACCCCTTTGTAATTTATACACTCTTCCAACATACCCCTTGCCCAGGGTTGAAGCGCAATCAGGTTAGAGGGCGTGTTGGAGACCACGTTTTTTCAGAAAAACTCCCCCCCTCCTCTTCACGTGAGATAAATTGAATTTTTGGCGTGTAAATTTCCTTAACCAAAGCTGAAGAAGCCTCACCGAAGGAGCAATGAATGCAACCTTGTCTTCTCAAAGAGGAAACCGTCTGCCTGTACCCTGGGGAGATACGTCCTTCACGCTACAGGCAATCCTTGACCTACGAACACAATTGAGCTCCAAATTTCTGTGGCTGAGCAGAGAGACGTGAAGTGAGTTTTGCTCCATGTTACCACTCTTTCCAGGATCTCTACATCCTGATGTACCTTACAAGGTCAAGACTCAACTATCTGTGGATCTGCCTGATTTCAGTTCTCCAAGAAGATCTGGCAACGTTGCCTTTTTTTTTTTTCCACATCCCTTCCTTCGTGAATGGTCATCTCCATGGAGCACAGAAGAGAACATCACAGATGTTCTTCCAACTTCTACAGATCACCAACTCTCACCCTCTTGCTTTGAAGAAAGGCCACTAAAACTCGGTTCTTCCAACTCGTCCTGGTTTCAAAGTGTTGTCATATTGTTCCCCCGACAGTGGAAAACTTTGACTTGTGCAATTGATATCCCCGGCATTTAGCTCTATTGATTTGCTGTCCTTCGGTTTCATTCCAACGTGATTGATGGATTGTCATTTTGGTTTTAGCCTGATTTATGAAAAGCAGTATGTCTGTTGCTCAGAGTTGGCAATGGGAGAATGACATAGAAGCCCAGGAGATGAGTATTAACAAGAAATAAATAAGGGCGGGGGACTCCTTTGCGTGTCCTTCTTAACTACCTTCCTATGATCCGGTGATGAGTCGTTTCAATGACAATGGAAATATCTGCAGCCGGCTGTTTATATTAACATGTAATCATTCTGAGGAGTGTCTCACCCCAATGGCCACCTGACTCATCTTGGCAGAAGGGTCATGTGGTGGACTCCATCTGTCAAGGAATTCTGGCTGGTGGGATCCAGGAGATAGGTCCTGTCTGTCAGCCTTGGAAGCCTTGGAATTTGGGAGTGGGGATTTCATAGTGGGGTAGAAGATTAAACACAACAACATTTTTTCTTAGAAGTCAAGGACATGTTGTCCTGCACCTGGAGGGGAATGACTGGAGGCATGGCTCCAGTTGGGATGAAGATTTGATTGGGCCATGTGATGGACTGATGGATGCAGGGGAGGGATCTTTGATTTCTTTTTTGGGAAGGGAAAACCTGGAACTTTCCGGTTCGTGTTTTCCCAGATGTGGCAATATGACAACTCTAATAAAAAGGAACTTTGAGGAATTGTTTGTCTCGGAGTTTATTGGTTTGGAGTTGGTTAGTTGGAATGCTGACACTGTCCTCTGGAACATCATGCCCGACGTGTGATCAGTGAAACAACTTGCCTTCAGAAGTTGTGGGTGTTCCATCACTGGAGGTTTTTAAGAAGAGTCCAGTTCAAAGTATTCTTTTATTTAAGGGTGCATTGTATCCAACGACCATCAGATTTTTCTCCTTAAATACTTTTTGTCTCTATTAGTGGTAAAATTATAACAGTTATAACAGTTGTGGGTCCAAACTGGCCATTAAAAATGCACTCATGAAAGGAACCCAGATTCATTCAAAGTCAGCACGGTCTGCAAATTTACAAACCGTGCAAATTCCCTTTTTGAATCAGATCCCTGAATCGGATTCTTGTACCACACAAGGTTTTAACTCCTCTGGATTTTAAGCTGTGGTGCCTTCCCTTTTCTCTAGTTTCCACTACGCTCCCACAACCACATTTTCCCGTCGCCTCACTTTATCCACCGCTGTGTTTAAGAAGAATAAACCTGGAAAAGCTCAGAGCCTCTCACTTGCTCGGAAGACGGGCCGCAGGGAGTGAAGATTGAGCACTTGGCTGATGCTACTTCATTGTCGATTCCACCCAGATCTCTTCAGGATTAGCTTCTCTTTGGAGACCGAACGTAATTCAGAAGCTGCCTTAGTGCATTCTTGTTCTCATGTCAAGCCCTTCTCCGATTCCCTCAATCTTGTCTTGCTGATGGTGGCGAAACCTCTCTGGTAAATGCATCTGAGTAATTCTTCTTCTTTTCACTGCGTTAGTCTGAAGCAAAGTGGTGCATTTGCACGATGAAACTCCAGCATCTGCTCATTACCAAGGTGTATTTATTCATGTACATAAGCTCTTTATTAAATGTATGTGTCTGGGTATCTGTGAGTGTGTCTGTCTTGTGGGCAGGAGAATTGGGGGGGGGGGAAACCTCGCAATAATTGAATGAACGAGAACCAACCTAGAACTAAGGAGAAATTTCCTGACAGCGAGAACAATTAACCAGTGGAATGACTTGCCTCTAGAAGTTAAGATTGATTAAGACCATGGTCCACTACCGGGTTTTGAGCCCTTCAGGACGAGGCCACAGCAGTGGTGGCCGAGCACGCATCCCCGCTTCTTATGAGAGCAGTGGGCAAGTTTGACTCCCAGCAGAAGGCGTGACCAAGAGAATAAATTCCTTTAGAGAAGGGGTGTCAAACTTGATTTCATTGAGGGCCACATCAGGGTTGTATTTGACCTCAGGGGGCTGGAATGGGTGTGGCCAGGGTGAGTGTGGCCAGCTTGATATCACTCGGGGGCACCTGTGGTGGGGGTGCCTGTGGTGCCTGTGGTGTCGGGGGCGCCTGTGGTGGCCCGAGCACTCTGCCAGCGAAAGTTCTGTTTTCACTGTGGGCTGGGCCTTCACTCTTTCCAGGGTGGCCCCACAGGCCAGATCTAAGCACCTCGTGGGCTGAATCCGGCCCCCGGGCCTTGAGTTTGACACCCTTGTTCTAGAGGATGGCCAAGAGAAGCATCGTAAAATCAAGCACGGCCACATGATACCCAACTTAATGACCTCGTGTCTTAGCAAAGGAAGTTCTAGTGACAATTGTGGTCGTAAATCAAGGACTGCCTGTAATGGATAAAGACAATGTATAGAAGAGGGGAAGGACTTGGGGAAACTGACCCGAAGGCTTCTGGTCTTGACACCTTCAGCTTCTGGTCTTCAGGCTTGAAGAGGTCGCTGTCCAGTAACCAGTGCTGAAATGTAGAATGAGCAAGTAAATTGATTGGACTGTTGGGGGTAAAAACTGACTTTTTCAGCCTGGTTCTTCGATTCTGCCTTCCTCAATTTGGTCGACAAGCTCCAAGGAGCATCATCAAATATGTCTAGAGAGCACCAGGTTGTACTCAGCTTAGATATTCTGGCAACAAAACCTAGCAGCCTGTCCATCTGCTCTGGCTTTCCCCGATGTGCTTATCTTCTCTCTTCAGCCTTCTGCCTGACTGTATACCGAAACGAACAGTGCACTGGGGGGGGGTTTTTCCCCCCCCCCCACCTACTTAATGGTTACAACAAGGAGAAATTTTGTCTTCCGTCTTGCTGGAGTGCAAGGTGATTGCTGGAAAAGTTAGGTGGCTTCTGCCTTTGAAGGATTGATGGGGTAGAGTTTTTTGAAGTGATTTCAGTTAATGGAAGAGAAGCAGAGAGAGGGAGGGAGGAGGGAGGGAGGGAGGAGGGAGGGAAGGAAGGAAGGAAGGAAGGAAGAGGAAGGAGGGAGGGAAGGAAGGAAGGAAGGAGAAGGAGGAATCTACTAGGAAGGATGGATGATGGAAGGAAGGAAGGAAGGGGAGAAGGAAGGAAGGGAGGAAGGAAGGAAGGAAGGAGGAAGGAAGGAAGGAAGGAAGGAAGGAAGGAAGGAAGGAAGGAAGGAAGGAAGGAAGGAAGGAAGGAAGGAAGGAAGGAAGGAAGGAAGGAAGGATGTCCATATCTCTAGGATGCCTATCACTCTGGAAGCTGCTTCTCTCTCTTTACCTTTTTTTTCTTGCAAATGTTGTGACATAGGGAATGTATTTTGTCCAAAACAACATCGGAGAAGCAATGCAAAATAACTGTCTACCTATACAATTATTTCTCATTGCATTGCCTGTGTCTTCTTATCCTGTCTTGTTCTCCAGGGCTTTGAGACTTTCTAATTTCTCTTGGGGGTGTTTCTTAACCGACTTGAGCATTGCAGGAGACAGAGAGGGTTTAGGGCTTCTGTTCAGTTGACGTTTCATCTCTGAGAATCCTGCCTACTCCTCCAAGACTTCTCAGTCTGAAAACAGACCAGAGCATTTTCTGGGTCCCATGAGAGATGATATGGTTTAGGCATGAAGGTGTTGACAATGGAGGAGGAGCAGGAAAATTCAGATTCAAGACTTTCTTTGGAGCTTTGGGACAAGGCACAAATATGCTCAGTCAAACTATTGTGCAGTTTGGTTCTTATTGCAAAAATGGGAGGGAGGGAGGGAGGAATGGAAGGAATGGAAGGAAGGAAGGAAGGAAGGAAGGAAGGAAGGAAGGAAGGAAGGAAAGAAAGAAAGAAAGAAAGAAAGAAAGAAAGAAAGAAAGAAAGAAAGAAAGAAAGAAAGAAAGAAAGAAAGAAAGAAAGTTGTAAAATCGGGCAAAACTCACTTAACCATCTCACTTAGCGACATAAATTTTGGGCTCAATTGTAGTCATAAGTCAAGGATTATCTGCATCTGGAAATTTTGTTTCCACTTGGATTAAATTGTATTTCCCAGCTCTCAGCGTTAATGGTAAGTCCTCTTGCCCTGCCAACAAAATTGAAATAAAAGCAGCAATTTCTCATGCATGAAATTTGCTTTGTAATCTTCAGATTAAGCCCTCTCTTCAACAAGCATCTCTTCCCTTCGGTTAAAATTCTGCCTCCAAATCTTTCTTAAAACAGCTTCCAACTTTGATCCCACAGCAGGATCCCTTTAAAAGTAGAGAGGGAAGCTTACCCAAGCAGAAAATGGCAAACCAAGTGTAAATAATACCTTGAGTTTCTCCTGTTTTTGTTTTTTCCTTCTCCCCTCCCCCTCAAAATCTGGGCTTATTGTGTAAACCTGAACTTTACAAATGTCAAGGAATAAGCAAAATGGGAAGCCAGGGAATAAATAAATCTCTATTAAAACTCCTGGCGGTAACATCCCTTTTCAGACTAATTTGATATTAGTCTTTATGGATCATCTCTGCTTATGTCGAAAAGATGAAACTCTGGAGCAGGAACTATGTTTTAATTAGCACGGTCGTAAATAAAACCAGGCACAAAACCCAATGCAGGCACGTGAAATGGGTAACTTGGGAACGGATTACCAGAAAAGCAGGAAGGGAGCCTTGATGTTAGTTTGTTTTAACTCTTTGGCTGCTGATCGAGGGTGATCAATGGCTCAGGACTGCACTTAAGAGGGAAAATGACAGGTTGAGGATCAAAAACTGGACAGAAGTTGTGCCAACATTCCTGGAAGTGCTCCCTGTCAGGTAATTTCTCCTTAGTTCTAAGTGGCACGTCTTTTTGCAGGTTCTTCCATCTATGGCTTCTTGTCCTGCCCTTTGACCCTTTGCAGAATAAGTTGTCCCTCTCTTCTCTGTAACAGACCCTCAAATATTGGCAGACTGTCATCCTGTCACCCCCGGTCCTTCTTTTTGGAGAGGCTAGGCATACAGAATACAGAATAACAAAGTTAGAAATCCAGTCTATTTTTGAAAACCTCCAGTGATGGAGCCCACACAACACTGGGAAGCAAGCTATTCCACTGATGAATTGTTCTCACTATTGGGAAATTCCTCCTTACTTCTAGGTTGTTTCTCTCCTTGCTTAATTTCCATCCATTGCTTCTTGTCCTGCCTTCTTGGTGCTTTGGAGAATAGCTTGACTCCCTCTTCTTTGGGGCAGCCCCTCAAATATTTGGAAGACTGCTATCATGTCTCCCCTAGTCCTTCTTTTCATCAAACTACACATACCCAATTCTGCAACCACTCTTCAGATGTTTTCACTTCCAGTCCCCTAATCATCTTTATTGCTCTTCTCTGCAGTCATAAATGTGAAAAATGGTCATAAGTCACACTTTTCAGGGCCGTTGTAACTTTGAACAGTCACTAAATGGACTGTTGTAAGTTGAGAACTAGATGTAACTTGTGCAAGAAATATCTTCCCTTGAAAGAAAACCAGAAGTGCCCACAGAATAAGGAAGTCTACCCTAGTTCAAAAGACGTGGTTCTTTTGTTTAAGAAGTCATTTCCAAGCGTCCGTTTGGTTAGGCCCATATAATCTTTGAAAAAATGTATCCCAATTTGCTGTTAACTGCTGCAAAATAGTTTCCAATATGTAGTTAAATAAGATCGTTTACCTCTTTCATGTGAATTCATTCTGAATACATCCATTTCTTGAATATTAAAACTTCAGTCTGTCTCTAGGTTTTTTTTTATTTCTATTTTTTTATTTCTTTTTAAAACAAAAGTGTTGTGTTTTTTTTTAAAAAAAGATAATATCTGGATAATGATTGAAGTTATACAATTAATGCAGCATTAGTGACATTGATTCAGCTATGTTGAATTGTTTTCATGATATAAAGAAGTACACCTTTTTGAGCTTAAATGCCATCATTGCAACTTCATAAATGTTAAAAGAAACTGTTGTAGGACTGCTGCCTCGAGTTACTTAAAGTTGCTTAATAAAAGTGAGATTTTTAAAAGTCTAATGGAACAAATAATAAATCAGAGCTGGGTGGATTTGGAGATTCTGTTTAAAGGTGGTTCCAACAAACCCTTTCCCAACGACAAACCAAATCACAGAATCCATTTAAACCTCCAACTTATGTGCCAGATCCAGACGCAGCAAAACTGTTGGCTGCCTTCCGCTCCCTGACGTGCAGTGTGAAACTGGATTGATCCAGATGGTGAAATTGGATTGGTTTAGACCTGATGTTGCATCACTTGGATGCAGGTGTTGACACGCCGGCAATGTGGTTATCGGGGAAATAAAGGGATGGAAGCGTCCGATGTTGGCATGGCTGCTTGCAATCTCTTGGAGGACAATTTGTCGGAAATATGGAGACCTGCCATCTGTGCACTGTCCAAAATGGGAGCTGCAAGAACCGAGCTCTGGAAAAGAAAGCCAATTCTGGAGCATTTCAAGATCTTCAACTCGATTGCCTTCTTTCTATCTAAAGCAAAGACCGAGGCTGCCTAATTTAAGGTAGCTTTTTTGTGGTCTCGTTTTCCCAGGCATTTTCTTTATTTCTCCCTCTGTTCCAAGGGGACTCTGTGAATACTAATGTCTTTAGTAACTGCTGATTTAAACGGCATCGTAAACCTTTGATCTCATTCCAAGCCCAGCCCGGTTTGCCCTTTCTTCTTGAAAAGGTGATTAAGCCTCGAAACCAGAAGTGGTTGCATTGATCAGACTCTTTGTTTTATCTCCATCTTGCCTTGGAGCTCTGGAGTCCAGGGGTGCTCAGCTGACTTGCAAATGTTTGGGGTGGGGGAAATAGGATTGGTCGATTCAAAAATATAGTGATTTTCAGTTCCTAGCTAGGATCCGAGAGCCAGTGGGGATCATCCAAACAGGAATTGCAGAGGAGGTCAGAAGGGGAAACCAAGCAAACCCAGGCATTGCAAGGTAGTCCAGATAAGAAGCTCAAAGGTCTCTTTATTGTCAGGTTACATTAACAGAATCTTGCAAAACTGAACGTATCCCCCTCTCCTTTTCATATACTCTTTGGCGAACTAGGCAGGGTTTCTTCTGAGATGTTTCCCACACCCATGTTTCTGACTTCCTATGATTTCAGGTTTCTGACTTCTTGAGAGTCAGAAGGATGGGCAGGCAAGGAGGTTACGGATCGCTGTGGGAGAAGAACCCCAGAAGTGTTTGCCATGTTTAATGACCATGCCAGCTCACCAGAGAACCTGGAGAATGGATCCCTGAAAATGAAGTAGGCACTACGATAAAGGGCAAAAGAAGATATCTTATAATTGTAGTAGTGATTCCCTCCCTCCGTCTCTCTTTCTCTCTCTCTCTCCTCTCTGTCTCTCTGTCTCTCTCTGTCTGTCTCCTCTGTCTGTCTCTCTCTGTCTCTGTCTCTCTGTCTCTCTGTCTCTCTCTCTCTCTCTCTCTCATATATATATATTCAGCTTTTGGGTATTTTCCCACGCCATTATAGTTGTGCTTTTAAAGTTGTAGCAACGCTTTCAGCAATGTTTCAACTTTAAAAGCACAACTATAATGACGTGGGAAAATACCCAACAAAGCTGAAGGCCATACATGTAAGCACCGAAAAACTTAAGAAACATATATATATATATATATGATGAACACTATACAGAAGCCTGATGATGGCAGATGAGATTCTGCTGAAACGCTGCTACAACTTTAAAAGAACAACTACAATGACGTGGGAAAATACCCCAACAAAGCTGAATGCCATACATGGGTACGCATAAAACTTAAGAATATATATATATATATATATATATATATATATATATATATATATATATATATATATTTGTTTTCTTAATATATATATATATTCTTATATATATATATATTTGCATCAAGGATTAATTGTACATATAGCATAAAATAAGGATAAAAATAAGGTCCCACAAACTGTCGAAGATGAAATTGTTTTTAATTGTTTTCTGATTTTTCTTTCTACTCTTTTTTTCTTTGCTTCCTTCTCCTTTCTCACATTTATATATGTGTTGTTTGTCTATTTTAATTGTAAAATTAATAAAGTTTATTTTTTATTTATTTAAAAAAAAGAAAAGAAAAGAAAGAAAATGAAGTAGGCAAAGGGGCCACTTCAACAGGAGATGGTGGGTTCGGAAAACCTGGAGTGCATCTCATGACCTGTTTGTTCAATCCTGTCTCCAGGGCTCGAAGCTTCTTGCTAAAACAAATCTTCCAATTTTCATCCCCTGCAGATCATTCAGAAGACTGTCCTGGCCAATCCAAAACTCTGTCAATCATATTTTTTTCCTCCCCTTCCTTTAAGTAGGACTGTAGCCCACGATTTTTCTGAAAATACATCTATCCATCCCAAATTTTCTTGTGGGTTTCTAATGTCAGACTCTGAGCTGATTAATTCACCATCCTGTCATCTTATTAGCCCCATCCTTGAAATGCGTTTCATTGGTTCTCTTTGTCGGGCAGCCAAATTAAACTTACTTAGCATCCTTCATTGGTCTAATTAATCCAACATCTTCTTTTTAAAAACTGATCTGATTTAACACAAGTCAATTCATGTGACAATCGGAGCTTCGTTTTGATTTCCCTGACAGTCGCTGGCCTGAGGGCTTCAGCCTGGTGATTGCTTCAAGGAAAGACCTGGCTAAAAATAACCAAATTTGATGCAAATTCCTATAGCCGAATGCAAATTACAAATTACCGCATGGCCCTTTAGCGTGCCTTCTTGAAATCAGGCTCCAAATGGAGAAATTTGCCCAGCATTTTAAAGAAAAGCCTGATCAAAGATTTTGTGGATCTGCATTCTTTAGATATGTTGTGCGTTAGGTAGTCCTTGATTTACAACCATTCGTTTAGTGGTCATTTGAAGTTACGATGGCACAAAAATGACTTTTTTTTCACGCTTAGATCATTGCAGCATTACTGTAGTCATGTGATCAAAATTCAGGTGCCTGGAAACTGGCATGTACTTATGACAGTTGCAGTGTCCCAGGGTCACTTGATCCCCTTTTGCAACCTTCTGACAAGCCAAGCCAATGGGGAAGATTCACTTAACGATCGGAATACTAACTGAACAATTGCAGTGATTCACTTAACAACTCTGGCAAGAACGGTCTTAAAATGGGGCAAGTCTCACTTAACAACTGTCTCGCTTAGCAAATGGAAATTTTAGGCTCAATTGTGGTCGTAAGTCGAGGATATATGGTTAACCTATGGGTTTGCCATTCCCCACTACTGACTCTCTCCAGATATTAAATGAAATCCTATCAAACTCATACCCTGCAGTCACATGACCTCAGTTTATAACACGTTTTGCCCTTCTCTTGCATTTATTTCCAGTTTCCAGCAAAACACACACACACACTGAAGAAAACAGGTTCACTGAACAATGCCAGCATTTCCCTAACAACCTCCATAAAACATGGTCGTAACTTTGAATCTGCTTCCAAGATGCCTCAATGTATGACTGCAAGCACTTACCACCATAATCCCAGGCTGAATTATGGCCGTAAACTGAGGACTAACTTGAGCTGTGATGGCAGAGCCATTTGTGCGAGCACGCAAGCCCCAGCCAATACTCCCACCCCTCTTACCTGCGCATGCACAATGCAGGTAAGAGGGGTGGGAGTGTTGCGCACGCATGCATAAGGGAAGCGGGGCGCATTGCACACCACAACAAAAAGGTTCGCCATCCCTGACTTAGAGTGTGGTTTATTGTTAGTCTAGAGCTGCAATTTTCCTAAGGAGGCACTACTTCCTTCAAATCTCCAAGGCTAATTGTGCAATTGTCTTTCCGAGATTGGCCGATTCTTTAAAATGTGGGCAGCGTGCATGCATCAATTCTTCCGCGCCTTCCTCATCCGGCTGTCTTCAATTGATTAGATTTGGCCCGTTTATTGCAGCCCACACTTTGGGGACAAAGCAAGGAAAATGGAAATGGAGCTGGATTTTAATTTACTTATTCCACTCGTATATATTATTTATATATGCTTGCATATGCAATTCCCCCTTCCATTTCTGAAAACTTCAGCAGTTTTCATGCACCCAAAGCTCACTCATAAGCTGCATTCCATCAGAAGATCGGTAATAATGCAGGGTTTTTTTCGCCCCAAATAGTTGTGTGTTGGAAGCCATTGTGAAAAATGAGAATTGTCTACAAATCTACCGGCAGATTCTCGGCGAGCTTTGCAAACCATCTTTGAACCAGGCGCCAGGGTGTAATTTTAGTCTTTAATGTGGCAGAGCAAATGTCATCATTATAATTTCTTAGCCTTAAAATTCAGAAATTCCCCGTGATGCTTCTGTAATGCTGGATAATAACTCACCTTAATAAGGAAAGGAGAGGGAATTTTCTTTTGAGAACCGAAGCGAAGATTTTCTGGAAGATTTTCAGTTTGATGTGGAAGGATGATTACATGTGGTTGAAATGGATTTGGGAAACCGAGGCAGGTTCCCCAAAAACCCACCTTAGTTATGTCATAAATGCGATCCAATTGCCAGGTGCCCACATTACAATCATGTGACTGCAAGGACGGGATGATGGTCATGAATGCAAATCCAGGCCATAAAGCCCTTTTCCTGAGGCCCTCATAGCTTTGGACTCTTGTTAAAGGAATGGCCATAAGTCAAGGACTGCCTGTAGATCTTTGAGCCAACTTGAAGTCCACTCCTTCCTTTATGAATTTCAGGGAGAAGTCTATGAGGAATTGGGATTTTTCTTTCTTTCTTTATTTTTCCTTCCTCCTCACTTGGGCTGGCTTGTCAAGATCGATCAGAAAACAGCTCCGTTGTCCCTTTCTGCCCAGTTTTAATTAACGTCCCTTTCATCTCTAGCCTGAAGGAATCTGCTCACTCCTGTCTTCTTAATTAACGCTCATTAAGTAAACCCGAAGAACGTCTTCACTTTACTAACTGGAGGATTATTAACCCTTGCAAGAGACAACAATGGGGAAGAGGGAGAGCGGAGATTGATCTACAACCCCTAGCATTTTCGGGATAGCATTGAGTTAGTTGCAGCTCTTGTATCAGGCGTGGACAACCAGACTCACAGGTGTAGAACTCAAACTAGCTACTTGATTGTTTGTTGCCTATAATACAGGAATCTCCCCACCCTGGCACCTGGTCGAAAGTTGAGAAAGTTGAGTATCTCCAGGGCTCAAAACTTATGGCACTTTCTGAGAGCAGAAATGCCCGGCAGATTTTTCCTCCTTGGGATGTTCAGCGGCCCCCTAATCAGAGGTGGCTTTGATAGCAACTTAGTTTTACCGTGCCACTTTCCTGCGCCTGTCAGGGCTGTGACAAGTCAGGCACTTTTGGACACAGAAGACAAATCCACTGAGCTGTCTATCAACCCAGAAGGATGTCACCCAACTCATTTGGAGGACGTGCAAGCAGCATTGTGTGAAATGGCATCGCCAGCGGGCTGACAAAGCTATCAAAGGCCAATCCAAGATAACCAGACAGCCTCCTATCAACGTGCTAATCATGGTTAGCACAAATAGAGGTAGCCCTCGACATACAACCATCCATTTAGCAAGTGTTCACAGTTACAACAGCACTGGAAAAAGGGGACTTATGACCAGTCCTCACATTTATGACCTGACCTCATGACTATCACAGCATTCGCACAGTCACGTGATCAAACTGTTCATTTAAGTGACTGTTCAAAGTTATAATGGCACTGGGGAAAAAATGGCTTCTGTTGTTTTTCACACTGACGACTGTTTTAGCATCCCCGTGATCAAAATTCGGACGCTTGGCAACTGACTCAAATTTATGATGGTCACAGTGTCTCGGGGGGGCGGTGGTCAACGTGATCCCCTTTTGTGTCCTTCCGACAAGCAAAGTCAATGGGGAAGCCAATGGGTTCACTTTATGATGGTGTGACTGACTTAACGACTGCATTGATTCACTTAACAACAGTGGCAAGAAAAGTCGTAAAACGGGGCAAAATTCGTTTAACCAATGTTTCTCTTAGCCACAGAAACCCGGGGCTCAATTGTGGTCATAAGCCGAGGACTACCTGTAAATTAAGTGAAAGAAACCAAGCTTTGGTAGAACTTACCAACCCCACTCAAAGATGAAGCCAGCTGTGCATCTGTGCCACTCAAGGACAACTGATTGCTAAAGAGGTCTCCTCTTTTTAACCTATTTATTGGCATTCCTTCCTTCTCTTCCCCCCAAGGAAATAATTAGGCCGGATCCAGAACTAAATCCATTGCAACGTGATAAGGATCCGTGGGTGAATATTATTTGAGGTTGGCACGCCCTCTCAAGACCGCTGCCAATTAAAGATGCCCTCCAGCATTAATTTATCTAGCTCGCTTCTCAGAATTCCAAGGGAGAACTTGTCAAATGCTTGGCCAAAATTAAAATATCCCTACAATAAGCAAGAGGTATAAAATCAAGAGTCAAGATCACTTTGGGACAAGCCCTGTGCCGAACTTCTAATCATCCCAAACATTGTTTTCAAGGTATTCGCAGATCAATAACTTTATCATCTGTAACCTAATCCCTCTTTCCTGAGCTTGCGTTTCTGCTGGAAAAAGAAAGAAAATCTGTTGGAAATGTCAAGCGAATCTTATTAATACACCTGTTCCCAACTGAGCTGCAGGCCAAGTCAACTTTTGTGGGGGGTTATAATTGTGGTTTGTTTTCCGAGGAGAAGGTCTCGGGACTGCAATGAATATCTTGAGTTTAGTTCTGGATCCTCAATCATTTCCCATGGATTTAATCTTTGTTTTCTCCTTCGGAATCCGGTGCCGACTTTGGGATTGGTTCTCATGACTCCGTCCAAGATAGTATTTTTCTCCTCTGCTCTCTAAAAAGTTGGTCTTATTCGGTTTTAGAGGCGCAAGTAGCAATTTCAAACAACTTAAATTCCCATCTTGAACCAAACGGCTTTCTTTAGATACATACCTGTTATTGATCAGTGTTTTATTTTGCCATTCTGTAACGTTTATGTGCTGGTTTGCCATATCCCGGGTTTAAAAATCGATAGCAGAAAATGATCTTACTTGGAAAATGTCTAGTGGGTTGCAATAACTGTAGCGTCCAACAGGCAGAGATAAAACTCAAACCAGAAGAAAAGGAAAGGAAAAGAAAAAATTTAAAAATGTGGAGGATAAATTCAGCTCTCTTTGGCCAACCTGGTACCTCCAAAGTGAAAAGAAAGGACTAAGGTTGACATGATGGCATCGTTCCAATACCTGAGGGGCTGCCCCAAAGAAGAGGGGGTCAACTAATTCTCCAAAGCACCTGAAGGCAGGACTAGAAGCAATGGATGGAAATTAAGCAAGGAAAGAAGCGACCTAGAACTAAATTTCCTGACAGTGACAACAATTAACCAGTGGAACAACTTGCCTCCAGAAGTTGTGGATGCTCCAACACTGAAGGGCTTTTAGAAAGAGACTGGACCATCATTTGTCTGGAATGGTTATAGGGTCTCCTGCTGGAGCAGAGGTTGGGCTAGAAGACCTCCAAGGTCCCTTCCAACTCTGTTATTCAAATGCTTTGGAGACCATCTCCCATCTTTATTTATTTTTATTTTATTTTATTTATTTGATTTGTCAATTGTTTACAAGATAATAAGTACAAGTGTATACATAGTTGTGAATATATGAAATGGGTACATATAAGAAAAATAAAAGAACAAGAGAAACAATAGGACAGGGACGGTAGGCACGTTGGTGCGCTTATGCACGCCCCCTACAGACCTCTTAGGAAAGGGGTGAGGTCAATAGTAGACAGTCTAAGGTTAAAGTTTTTGGGGTTTGGGGAAGAAACCACAGAGTCGGGTAGAGTATTCCAGACATTGACCACTCTATTGCTGAAGTCGTATTTCCTGCAATCAAGTTTGGTGCGATTAACCTTGAGTTTGTATCTATTGTTTGCTCTTGTGTTGTTATGGTTGAAGCTGAAGTATTCATTGACAGGTAGGACATTGCAATGTATGATTTTATATACCATGCTTAAGTCGGACCGAAGACGGCGTAATTCGAGGTTTTCTAGTTTTAGAATTTCGAGTCTGGTGGCGTAAGGTATTCTATAACAGGTAGAAGAGTGGAGAACTCTTCTTGTGAAATACTTCTGGACTTTCTCAATTGTGTTAATATCACATACGTGATAAGGATTCCAGACTGATGAACTGTATTCGAGTATTGGTCTAGCAAATGTTTTGTATGCTCTGGTTAGTAGTGAGATATTACCAGAGAAAAAGCAACGTAGGATTAGGTTAACAACTCTTAATGCCTTTTTGGCTATGTAGTTGCAGTGAGCCCTAGCACTTAGATCATTAGAGGTGAGTATTCCCAGGTCCAGTATTCCCATTCCCAGGTCCAGTATTCCCAGGTCCAGTATTCCCATTCCCCAGCCAGCACAGAGGTGGCTGCTTTAATTAACTCTCTATAAATGTAACCGAGACAGGGGGAAAATGATCAGGCTAAGGAGTTTGCCCTCTTTTTAAAAATAAATGCCACTTCAAAGAAAGAGGATGAACCAAAGGGAACCGTCTTTCCCTGTTTCTGATTAGAGGTAATTGCTTCATTTAACGGTTTTAGAACAGAAAGAAGTGAAACTTAATTTAAACTGGTGGAGACTGAAATCCCTTCAAACCGCTTTTGGATTATTTGAAAGAGGCCACTGAAATATTTTCTGTAGCATTTTTAGTACAGGCTGTTCAATTTTTAGTACAGGCTGATGCTCTTGATTTCCAAACTCTGTTTTTGTTTTTGTTTTCCAACTGTAAGAACATTGTGCAGCAGGGAAGGGCAAAATAAAGTTTGGGAATAAAACCATTTTCAGGAAGATGCAACACATTACAATCTGATGTTCAGAAATGGCCAAAAAAGTGGAGAGGAAACAAGACTTCTTTCTTTCTTTCTTTCCCTCTCTCTCTCTTTCTTCCTCTCTTCTTCCCTTCTTTCTCTCTTTTTCCTTTTTCTCTCCTCTATTTTTCTCTTTCTATCTCTTTCTCTATCTCTTTCTTTTTTCCTCTTTTTCTTTCTCTCTTTCTCTTCTTTCTCTCTTTTTCCCTTCCTACCTTTTTCCCACCTTCGCCCTTTCTTTCTTTCTTTCTTTCTTTCTTTCTTTCTTTCTTTCTTTCTTTCTTTCTTTCTTTCTTTCTTTCTTTCTTTCTTTCTCTTTCTCTTTTCCTCCTCCTTTCTTCCCTTCTTTCGGTTACTCTTTTTCTCTGCTTGTTTTTGTCTTTCTCTCTCTCTCTCCGCATTCCTTTCTTATTTTCTCTCTTTCTCTCTCTTTTTCCTGTTTCTTTCTCTTTCGTGGTCTCTCCTCCCTCCCTCATGTTAATTAACGCTACCAACATTTTTTTTGAAGTCCTATCTGGCACACTGAGAACCAGTGAACGCATCAGTAAATCCCAAGTTAAAATCATCCAAAACTTCAGTTTCCAACCCACATATGAATGGGCCCCACATCATTTCTTTGCATCACTTTTTTTTAAAGGGGAAAATTCAGGCTCAGCCACAGCATGGAAGACCTGGGCACAAAACACCCAGAAATTTATAGACTCCACTCAAAAATCAGAAGAAGTTGGAGGTGATCATGGAAGATCAAACACATTAGCTCTCTCCAATTAACTCCCCGAGCAACCCATGCAAATTTTTCCCAGTCTGGGAAAAACCCCAGTTCTATTTCAGCTGTCAAAATACAGATCAATAGATGTTAACGAGGCTTTGAAACATGACAAGTGCTAGGAGTGGGGTGGGTTTTTTCTTTTGCAGGCGTTCAAAGACCCTTCATAATTCATGGTGATTCCGCCATGCTTTCTCTCTCCCTCTGGTCCTTTTGGAAGAGGAGTGGGCCGCGTGTGATGAACATATCCATAAACAGAGAGAGGGAAGCTTAAATTATAGATGAGGGTGAAGTTTCGGGAACCCTTGGCAGAGTGTTTGAATAGGCAAACGAGCAGAACCAAATGGGGGAGGGGGGAGGTGAGATTTTAGTATTTTTGTTTGGAGATGGAAAAGGTAGGTAAAATGCAATTCTGGGATCTCAGAGAACAGAATAACAGAGTTTCCAAGGGCCTTGGAGGTCTTCTAGTCCAACCCCCTTATACAATTTAAGACAAATGGCTGACCAAACTGTTCTTAAAAACCTCCAGTGATGAAGCAACCACAACTTTTGGAGGGAAGCTGTTCCATTGATTGGTTGTTCTCACAATAAGGAATTTTCTCCTTAGTTCTTTTTTTTTTTTTAATTTTATTGGTTTTTAAAAATAAACATAAACAAACAAAACATAAAAACATCAAGCTGTCTTCCATAGGTGTACATACAGTGTGCCGGTTGGTTTACAAATTGATTTGTGCTTCCATTTCGTAGTCTTCAATTACAATTACATTACATATAATCTCATATTGTCAATCAAAAACTAAATACCTTAGTATCATTATTAATCCATCATTTGACTATACTTTTATTCATTCATGTTTTACAAGATAACCATAATTTACTTAATTTATTGTATAACAGTTCATATTATCATCCCAAATCTATCCTAAAATCATTTTGTAGTTATAATAAGAAAGAAGTACATCTTTATATATTTATTATTTTCTAGAAATCTACATATTTCATTACTGTACTTTGTTATCTAACCATTGATAGAAAAGATCCCAAATTTTATAAAATTGTTTATCCTCTTGTTCTTTAATTTCAAATGTCAATTGGAATTTTCTCCTTAGTTCTAAGTTGGATTTCTCCTTGGTTAGTTTCTGTTGCTTCTTGTCCTACTCCCTGGCGCTTTGGAAAATAAGTTGACCTCCTCTTCTCTGTGACAGCGCTTAAATATTGGTAGATGTTATCACATCACCCCTAATTCTTCTCTTCATTAGGCTAGAAGACCCAGCTCTTTCAATTGTTAATCATATGGTTTAGCCTCCAGACCCCTCATCGTCTGTGTTGTTCTCTTCTCTAGGCTAGGAATAACTGTTCATTCCATAATCCCCAGCTTGTAAGTAAATCTCGCAAAGACAGACCAGCTGAGCAAAGCATCAAACTTTCTTCCTAGGTTGGATCTCTCCTTGATGACCTGTTACTTTCTTGTCTGACCCTTGAGTGCTTTGCAGAATAAGTTGAACTCCTCTTTTCCTGTGACAGCCCCCCAAATATGGGAAGTATTGGAAACTGTTTCAGGCATCTCCGACTGTTTCTGTCAGGTTGCCCAGGGATAAACAAAGATACGATCGCCACCTGTTTGAAAAAAAAATATCTGGCATCTTAGTTGAAGCAAGTTGTAGCATTTTGCAGCAACCACTGTTGTCTTTTCTTAATCCATTAATAAATGCCCGAGTGCAGAAGGCGATCAGTTTCCATCAAAAGATTCATCACAGCTGCAAGCCATAGCAACCGAACATGATCAAAGCACGTTGACATACATGGAACAACATTTCTCTAAGAAGTCGGCGCCCAAGAATAATTAACAAAGATGTACATGTCGTGTTCCTTTTCTCTCTGCCCCCAAAGTCATGCTAAATTTTTCTGTATTACAGTGTTAGATCTGAAAGAGATTTTTTTTTTTAAAAAAAAAAATGAAATTAAAGAAGTTTTGCCGGTAGAAAACGTAGTGTATCAGTTTGAGAGACAGCAAGATGAAGGTTGTCCTGCTTCTGTGGGGAGTGTCTCCTGAGTAATGAACTACTTGTGAGTAAGTTCCCTGAAGGAGTAGGAAGGAGGCTCTTCAAATTGTCTTCAGGGTGCCAAGAAGGAGCAGCAAGGAAACACTGAAGCTAACATTTGGATGAAGGCCTTTAAAATGTTTTCAGGAGACCCAAAACTGACATCTGGATGAGACTTCAGATTGTCTTCAAATTGTCCAGAACGATCAATGTTAAAAACACACACCAATACTTCAACTGTTTGAACCAATTCAGAAAACCAGCCTGATGTGAATCTGGTGTCAAATTTGGTTTAGGTTAAAATCTCAGAATGGAGTTTGATTCAAATCATTTCGGACCACGGAGTCTCTTCAGGTACATTCAACCTACGAAGGTGGTGGTTTCTTGTCTTAGAAGGCTTCTATAAGAATTGGACAGCTGCTTCTTGTGGATAGTGCAATGGTTTTGCTACACATTGCAGAGACGGAGGTTGGATCAGTGTTTTTCAAACTTGGCAACTTTAAGAAGTGTCGACTTCAACTCCCATCATGCTGGCTGGAGAAAGCCCACACATCTTAAAATTGCCAAGGTTAAAAAAAACACTGGTCTAGAGGACAACCTTCCAACTCTACCATTCTATGGTTCTATCTGATTAATAAAATGAGGCGGTCAGTTTTGTGGACCTTCAAAGGCCCTTCACATTTCTCTTTGGTTGGCTTGGTTGCAGCAGACTCAACTTGCTTACTTCTTTGGACAATTGGATTTGAGCAGGAGGTCCTCCATTTCTCAAAGCATGGTACCCCCAACACCATCTACTTAAACTGGTGCTGAAGGCAGGAACAGCGAGTCCGTGAGAAAGGGACTTGAAGAAAGAGCGCCGAAGACAGGCTATACAGAAGCTGTTCTCTGAACACTAATTTGATTTTACCGTCAAGATTCTATGTTGCTGGAGTGGCAAGTTAGGCACTTATGTAAGTTTGCATGGAAAAATAAAGTTGGCTCCCTCGGGGAAAGCATAAAGTGAGCCATGGTCCTCTCTCATGAAAATCCCGGTGGGGATTTTTGCAGGAATATAATAGACATCCAGGAAAGAAAATGAAAGACACGTTCTAAGAATTCTTAGAAAAATTGCACTTATGAGCCAATTTATTTTACTGGTAGAAAAATGTAGAACTTTTTCTACCACTATTCTGATCCCAGCTGATGACTGAAAATCATAGAATCTTATGGCTGGGAGAGATCTTGGAGATCTTTGAGTCCCAGACAAATGGATGTTGAATCTTTTCTTGAACACCTCCAGCAATGGAGCGCTCAGGATTTTTGGAGGGACACGTTCCTTCTCCATCATAATTTGCCTCCCAGTGTGATGGGTGAGCAACTGGTCCAAAGTAATGGAAGGAGGCCGAACACCATCTACCAACTTCAATGCTCTCTCCAGATAATAATAACAGGTAATCAGAGTTGGAAGGGACTTTGTAAGGTCATCTAGTCCAACCCCCCGCCCCAACAGGAGACCCTGCACCATTTCTGACAAATGGCAGTCCAATCTCTTCTTGAAAGTCTCAAGTGATGATGCTCCCACAACTTCCGAGGGCAACTTCTGTTCCACTGCAAAGCAACCAAGAGAAAGAAAAAGAAACATTCTACCCTGCAAATATGTCAGAAACCAAAAGGAAAAGAAATGGACAGAAAACTTTGGCATCAAATTTTGAGCAGGGTTGAATAAGGCAACCTCTTTGCATGACTCAGTTCATCCCTTCAAGGTATCTTCTGGTCCATCAACTATGCACAACCTAGAAGTTCCTTATGGCTGCTAAAACATCTGGAAGACGCCTTGAGGCGACGACCAGCAAAACAAGGCGGCTGCTTTGTTTTCAGAAGCAACAAAAGCACGCACTGTTCCACGCAACACCTTTTTGCCTCGTCTTGAAACCTCATCAAAGATTCAACATCTAAACCTTTACAGATCTTTTTAAAAGTGTGGTGTGTGTTTTCTTGCGTTTAGGGAATGTTGGTATTTTAAATAACACGTTGATCTTGGGGGGGGAAAGGAATGAAGTTATTTTATTCCTAAGGATTTGAACTTTCTCTCATCTGCTCTGGCAAGATGTTAGAATCATAGCGCTGGAAAGGACCTCAGAGATTTTCTAGTCCAGTGGTCACCAACTGGTGGACTGGGGACTACTGGTGGTCCGCGAGAAAATTTTGGTAGTCCGCAGAGAAATGTCCCCCCCCCCAAAGCAATTAATCCACATGGCCCACGGGAACACAAGGCTTGCGTCGCTTGCACTGTGAACAACACAAGGTAGTGAGGGGAGGAGGGAAAGCGCGGAGGGGGGGAACTTGCCCCACTTGCCCCAAGCGCCTGGCCTGGCCACTGGGCTGCTTCTTTCACTTCTTTCTTCTTCTGCTTTTGGCTGCACACAAGGAAAACAGCCGAAGTCTTTCTTTCTCTCCCCCAAACTCCACCAGAAATGAATCTTTGGGACCCTGCAAGTTCTCCTGCTCCAAGAGGCTGCGCCGGCAAAGACTCATTTCTGGCAGAATTTGGGGGAGAGAAAGAAAGACTTCTGCCGCTTCTGCTGCTTCTGCTGCTTTCCTTGCATGAAGCCAAAAGTCTCTCTCTCACACACACACAACCATTCATTTAGTGACCATTCAAAGTTACAATGGTACTGAAAAAACTGACTTATGACCGGTTTTCACACATACAATCGTTGCAGCATCCCTTGTGGTCATATGATCAAAATTCAGAGGCTTGGCAACTGGCATGTTCTTATGACAGTTGCAGTGTCCGGAGGTCACGTGATCTTCTTTTGCGACCTTCTGACAAGCAAAGTCAATGGGGAAGCCAGATTCACTTAACAACCATGTTCCTAAGTTAACAACTGTGGCAAGGAAGGCCGTAAAATGGGGCAAGTCTCACTTAACAACTGTTTTGCTTAGTGACAGAAATGTTGGGCTCAATTGTGATCGTACAGGGCTGTATGACCTGTAAGATGAAATCTATCTTACAGGAAAGATATCTGTGAATTATACAGAATCCAATATAGCATTAATGGCTAAAGAGGGACACCGTTTGATGTTAAGAAGAAACAATAGCTAATATTTATTGAATGATGGCTACAAGTTGTTTACAATCACTTCAGCTGATAGATGGAAAATGATTTTGCAGGAATTTGTTCCTGAGGATCGATGTAGTGTCTTTCTAAAAGATAGTTAAAGGGTAATGTTAGACATATGTTACACATTCTTGAATATTTGGAGAGACATCATGAAAAACAAGCTGCATTGATTTTCTTAGAGGTGGAGGAGGCCTTTGACAATTTGAATTGGTATTTCACATCCGCAGTTTTGGAAGATATGAATTTTGGAGAGAATGGGGCAAGATCGATTTAGACTTGACAGAAAACACACCAAAAAAAACCCCACATCATTAATGGAGATTTAACCACCAAACTTTGTAAGATACAGAAAGGAACAACGACAAGGATGTTCACTGTCTCATTTCTTGTTTATCTTGGTTCTTGAAATACTAAATAGAAATATAAGACAACACGAGAAGATTGTGGGAGTAAAGGATTTTTTAAAAAAACAGTCATAGATTTTGACTTGTTGACTTATTGATTCTGGACGGTCCTTTAAAGGGAATTGAAACATTCCTGGGAAAACTTGAATAATTTGATGCATTAGCAGGTTTTAAAACTAACAAATAGAAGATGAAGATGTTAACAAAGAACATGAAACTGGAAGCTCAAACAGAACTGATGAATAAAATGAGTTTTGAAGTTCAGAAGGAAATAAAATGTCAGGGTATCACTAGGAATTGGGGTTAATGTATAATATTTCATCCTTTGGATCAATTCATCCAAAATGTTTGAAACAGAGTGCAAAATGCTGTTAATTATAGTTGTTAGCTTGTTTATTAGCCCTTTATCCTGTCTTTATTTTGGAAGATGAAGGTGCAATGGATAATATTCCTTCCCCACGTTTTTTCCCCATAACAATAACCCAGATTGGACAGTGGACATGCTGTTCTCAATTGTTAATTGTTCTCATTTTTAGAAAATTTATCTTATTTCTAGTTGGATATCTGCTTTTGCTCTGCTCTGCTCATCAGAAGCTGGCTGGGAAGATCACAATTGTGATAACATGATCAAAAATGTGAGCTGGTTGCCAATGGCCCAGATTGCAATCATATGACCACCTCAGTCATGAGGACCAGTCATAAGTCACTTTTTCAATGCTGTAACTTGGAACAGTCATTAAACGAATGGTTATAGGTCCCAGACTACCTGTAAATTCAGATGACCAATTGTAATTTGGTTGCCAAAATACAGGTGGCCATTTGGTGGCAGTAGTGAGGCAAAGAATAGGTACTAGGAAGCTTGGCTGCCACCTAAAGATTTTCTAGATTTTCACCACACAGTTCTGACACAGCACAAAAGAATAACCAGAACAACAACAAAAAAGAGTTCAACAAAGAAACTCACAAATGTTAGTCTTTGTGTAAACTCTCCTGGGAATTTATTCTAGTTCTTCAGCTTTTTCTTGCGGGAAACAAACTCTCAACTTACAAAGAGGGGGGAAAAATTGCTAGGAGCTACAGACACATTCTCTTTCTGCCATCTACAGTGGGGAGTGATTCTTGCAAGTTTTTAAGACAGCCCTTGTACAACCAAAACAAGAATTGGAAATTTCAAAGATTATTTTGATTCTGGCATCAGAAAAGTGCCACCTTGAGACTAACTACTGTGCCTTACTCTGGAGTATTTTATTGTTGTTGTTGTCATAAAAGTACATGTGTGCCTCTGCAGATTTGCCCAATATTAATGGGTAAGAAACCAGTTTGGTCTAATGGTTAAGGTGCCAGGCTAGACTCTGAGTTCTAGTCCTGCCTTAGGCAAGAATGTCAGTTGGGTGACTTTGGGCCAATCACCAGAAGATGGTGATTCTAACCCCACCTTAGGTACGAAAAGTGTCTGGATTTTCAGCTAGTCTGTCTCATCTCAACCCACCTTACAAGATTGTTGTTCTAAAAAAGATAGGAGAAAGTGGGTTGGATATGTTCACCACCTTGAGTTATTTGTAAAAATAGAGGCAGGAAGAGAGGAGAGGAGAGGAGAGGAGAGGAGAGGAGAGGAGAGGAGAGAAGAGAAGAGAAGAGAAGAGAAGAGAAGAGAAGAGAAGAGAAGAGAAGAGAAGAGAAGAGAAGAGAAGAGAAGAGAAGAAAGATTAGACCACATGGAAAATGTCTGGACCATTTCTTTCCCTTCACATGGACCCTGGGAAAAAAAATGGGCTGGGAGAAGCCACTCAACCCAACAAATTGCAGCTGTGCAATTGCAGGAAGCGCTCAACTTGATATATCTGCACCCAGAATCAAATCCTCAGCCATCCCACAAAATGCACATTTGTTCTTTTTCTCATGCTGTTGCATTTAGAAATGTCCCCCGGGCGCCAACTTCCCCAAGTCTTCTGTAGGGCTTAATTTGTGCATCCCTCTTGCCTGCGTCCCACCCTGATCTGTGCAAAGAAGAAGAAGAAGAAAAAGTGTGTGCTGCTTTTCCAACCCCCGCTAGAATAAACCCTTCTTTTTGAAGGAGCTTATTCGTTCCTAAGTGAGACTTTGATCGAACGGGGCCATTCCTGATTCTGTCCACAAGATGGAAGTGAGTAGGAGAGAGAGAGCGATCCCACAGCTGGGAAATTGTTTTTCCCCATCCTCTGTGAAGGAGGAGGAGGAGGAGGAAGAGAGAGATTCAGAGGCTGGGGCAGTGCAAACAGAAACATCACAAAGATTCTTCCCAGACCCGTCATGGCACAGCTGCTCCTTTGTTCTCTGGCTTTTGTCGTCTTCTTTCGCCCGGCTAGGGGAGCCATGGATGTCTGCTACAACTCCCAAGGCCGTGCCCAACGTTGCATGCCCATTTTCGAGAACGCAGCCTTCGGCCGGCAGGCACAGGCGTCCAACACGTGTGGCTGGCCTCCAGAAACCTACTGCTTGCAGATGGGCACAAGGGAATCCAGCACCCTGTGCCACCGTTGCGATGGAGGCGATCCTTTGCTGTCCCACAACGCCTCTTACTTGACCGACTTCCACAGCCAGGAAGAGCCCACTTGGTGGCAAAGTCAGTCCATGGCGTTTGGGGTTCAGCACCCCACCTCTGTCAACATTACTCTGCACTTGGGTGAGTAGGTTGGGTGTCAGGGAAGGAGGAATTCATCGTTGCAAACTCATTTGTTCGTTGTGATCTGGGACTTTTTTTTGTGGGAAAGATTTGAAGGAATCGGAGGGCAGGTTTCAGATGAGCGTCTTTTATGAAAAGCATTAGGGGTTGTTGGTTTTTTTCCGATTGGCACGGGATGAAGTTAGCTGTAGCCGATGCAAAAGCTGACACTTTTTAATGAAATGGGTTCGTCTGAAAAGGTGCTTTCAGGTTCCTCCTCTTTTGTGGCTTCCTTAGAATCAGTGTTTGTCAAACTTGGCAACTTTACAATGAATAGACTTCAAATCCCAGAATTCCCCAGCCAGCATGCTTTGAGCGAATGAACACTGATGATGTTTCTTAGGTGGGTAAAAAGAAAAAAAACTGCCTGAAAGATGAATGAATGGTAATGAATAAGTGATGAATACTGATGATGTTATCTAGTTGGGTCATGAAATGTCTACCAGCCAACAACCAAGCTCAGAGCTGAAAATAAGAAGCCACATTCCCCAGCACTGATGACGTTACCTAGTTAGGTCATGAAACGTCCGCAAGAAAAGAAGCTCAGAGCTATTGTATATAAACAGGGAGCAAGCCACTCTCACTAGCACTGATGGCATTGCCTAGTTGGGTCATGAAACGT